>NW_020825607.1:0-94918 GCF_003286085.1 Drosophila persimilis
CGTCCCCAGTTATATTGATTTTTTCTTCGTATATAGATTCTTCGTTTTCGTCTTTATGTAGTCTAAAATACGAATATAATCTCTCCCGTAAACTGATTTAACACCTGAATGCTGCAGATGTAGCTCTTTCAATTTTTCTCTCAACTCTGCTACGGTTAGGTCTAAGATTTCTTCGCGTTGCATATTACACTATTAGCTAAAATATAGTTTACGTTGAATCCGCTTCCTAAAATTTGTAACACCTTAAATCTGTTCTGTATATTCAATACTTGCATATACAGACATCAGGTGGGAGAATCGTCTTTTCCAATACACGCAGACAAACGATGCGTTCTTCTTCTTTGTCTTCTTCACGTCGTTGTCGTTCGCAGGGTATACAAGCCGCACGGGGCCGTGCGAAGTGCCACTGTTGTTGTTTTCGTCGTTTGCTGCTTTCCTCTTTTCTGCACGTTCACAATCTGAACGTCTCTTCAGTCCTCTTTGCTCTGTACTTTCGTCGTTGCCTTTACACTCTTTCCCGTTTGCCTTGCTCTTTTGACGAAAACGAATAGTGTCGTTTTGCGTCCGCTTTCCGCTTTATTTTCGGGTCTGCGTTTATTTTGTAGCCTCGTCGTTTTGTAGCTCTGTAGCTCTTCGTTGTTAGCTACCTCTGCTCTCTGCACAAAACGAATAGTGTCTTTTGCGTCCTCTTTCCTCTTTATTTTCGTTTCTCACTGCCGCTTCTCGGCAACTGCTTTCGTCTGATCTTCGTGGCTTCGTTGGTCGTAATTTCACAATTTTGCGCAAAACTTGATGGTATTGGCAACTTGTACACGGATACACATTCACTTGTGGTTCTATCCCGGATGAGCCCCAAATTGTAGGGGTCCTTGGTGAGCTCCCTACAAGTGAGTAAGAATCCGCTCCAGAAACTCCATCAAATATAAGCCACACGTCGTTGTATTGTCTTTTTTTTAATAAATGGTTAGAATAAGTTTCTTTTTCTTAACACGTTCCTATCTGCACGTCTACTCGCTCCCGCAGTCGATACTTAGCTATCGATATATCTTCCTATCATACCCTTGCATCATGGTTAAAACTAGGTCAAGGTCCGATATCACAGGAGTGTGGATACCAAATTTGGTTGCTCTAGCTCTTATGGGTTCTGAGATCCTTGAACTCATATTTTGCAATTGGCAAAACTGACCATGAAACCTGTGTGTTAGAGAGACAGAGCGAGAAAGAATGAAATTGTTTTCTTGATTCTGGCTGTAATAATTGAACGATCTGGTTCAGATTTTGCACTCTAAAAGATATAGTCATCCTCTACGATTCTGCGTAGTTTTCTCGTATCCTCAATATTGTGGATGCAACAGATTTTCGTCCTTTGCGGGGGCGGAAGTGGGCGAGGCAAAGTTTTGAAATATTTTTGTAGCAGTGACATATCACAGAAGTCTGGATCCAAAACATCGTTGCTCTAGCTCTTATAGTCTTTGAGCATTAGACGCTGAAGGGGACGGACAGACGGACAGACGGACGGACGGACAGACGGACAGACAGACATGGCTCAATCGACTCGGCTATTGATGCTGATCAAGAATATATATACTTTATGGGGTCGGAAATGATTCCTTCTGGACGTTACACACATCCACTTTTACCACAAATCTAATATACCCCAATACTCATTTTGGGTATCGGGTATAACGATGGGGAACGTTGTGAGTTGCTGCGGATACCGCAACTCTACAGTTATACCCGATACTAAGTCAGTATGGCTCTCCTCAGGCAGACGCCGCTAATATTAAACGACACGACAAAGAGTGCGTTCGAGAGAGACAGAAAATCAGTCTGAGCGTGACGTCGGGCGCTGCGTAGCCACTGCAAATTGATTTGTTCCCTTCGGCTATAAAAATGATCTGATCTGATCCAGATTCAGCAGTCTGGTAGATATGATCATTATCTATGATTCTGCGTTTTTAGTTTTCTCGTATCCTCAATATTGTGGATGAAACACATTTTCGTCCTTTGTGTGGGCGGAAGGGGGTGGGGCGAAATTTTGACACAAAACGTTCAAGTTCCGATATCACAGGAGTGTGGATACCAAATTTGGTTGCTCTAGCTCTTATGGGTTCTGAGATCCTTAAACTCATATTTTTCAATTGGCAAAACCGACCATGAAACCTGTGTGTTAGAGAGACAGAGCGAGAAAGAATGAAATTGTTTTCTTGATTCTGGCTATAATAATTCTACGATCTGGTTCAGATTTTGCACTCTAGAAGATATAGTCGTCTTCTACGATTCTGCTTTTTTAGTTTTCTCGTATCGTCGAATTGTGGATGCCACAGATTGTCGTCCTTTGTGGGGGCGGAAGTGGTCTTCTTTTTGTAGCCAAAAGGAATAAATCAATTTGCATTGGCTACGCAGCGACCGCCGGAGGAGAGCCATACTGACTTAGTATCGGGTATAACTGTAGAGTTGCGGTGTCCGCAGCAACTCACAACGTTCCCCCTCGTTTCTAATAGCTTATGAACTTGCTTTGCCGCTAACTTCTCACTAAATTCGTCCCCAGTTATATTGATTTTTTCTTCGTATATAGATTCTTCGTTTTCGTCTTGATGTAGTCTAAAATACGAATATAATCTCTCCCGTAAAACTGATTTAACACCTGAATGCTGCAGATGTAGCTCTTTCAATTTTTCTCTCAACTCTGCTACGGTTAGGTCTAAGATTTCTTCTCGTTGCATATTACACTATTAGCTAAAATATAGTTTACGTTGAATCCGCTTCCTAAAATTTGTAACACCTTAAATCTGTTCTGTATATTCAATACTTGCGTATACAGACATCAGGTGGGAGAATCGTCTTTTCCAATACACGCAGACAAACGATGCGTTCTTCTTCTTTGTCTTCTTCACGTCGTTGTCGTTCGCAGGGTATACAAGCTGCACGGGGCCGTGCGAAGTGCCACTGTTGTTGTTTTCGTCGTTTGCTGCTTTCCTCTTTTCTGCACGTTCGCAATCTGAACGTCTCTTCAGTCCTCTTTGCTCTGTACTTTCGTCGTTGCCTTTACACTCTTTCCCGTTTGCCTTGCTCTTTTGACGAAAACGAATAGTGTCGTTTTGCGTCCGCTTTCCGCTTTATTTTCGGGTCTGCGTTTATTTTGTAGTCTCGGCGTTTTGTAGCTCTGTAGCTCTTCGTTGTTAGCTACCTCTGCTCTCTGCACAAAACGAATAGTGTCGTTTTGCGTCCTCTTTCCTCTTTATTTTCGTTTCTCACTGCCGCTTCTCGGCAACTGCTTTCGTCTGATCTTCGTGGCTTCGTTGGTCGTAATTTCACAATTTTGCGCAAAACTTGATGGTATTGGCAACTTGTACACGAATACACATTCACTTGTGGTTCTATCCCGGATGAGCCCCAAATTGTAGGGGTCCTTGGTGAGCTCCCTACAAGTGAGTAAGAATCTGCTCCAGAAACTCCATCAAATATAAGCCACACGTCGTTGTATTGTCTTTTTTTTAATAAATGGTTAGAATAAGTTTCTTTTTCTTAACACGTTCCTATCTGCACGTCTACTCGCTCCCGCAGTCGATACTTAGCTATCGATATATCTTCCTATCATAACCTTGCATCATGGTTAAAACTAGGTCAAGGTCCGATATCACAGGAGTGTGGATACCAAATTTGGTTGCTCTAGCTCTTATGGGTTCTGAGATCCTTGAACTCATATTTTGCAATTGGCAAAACTGACCATGAAACCTGTGTGTTAGAGAGACAGAGCGAGAAAGAATGAAATTGTTTTCTTGATTCTGGCTGTAATAATTGAACGATCTGGTTCAGATTTTGCACTCTAAAAGATATAGTCATCCTCTACGATTCTGCGTTTTTAGTTTTCTCGTATCCTCAATATTGTGGATGCAACAGATTTTCGTCCTTTGCGGGGGCGGAAGGGGGTGGGTCGAAATTTTGAGATATACGTTTTATAGTGAGATCTAACAGGGGTGCGGATACTAAATTTGGTTACTCTAGCCTTAATAGTCTCTGAGATTTGTGGATGCCCCAGATTTTCGTCCTTTGCGGGGGCGGAAGTGGGCGGGGCGAAGTTTTGAAATATTTTTGTAGCAGTGACATATCACAGAAGTATGGATCCAAAACATCGTTGCTCTAGCTCTTATAGTCTTTGAGCACTAGGCGCTGAAGGGGACGGACAGACGGACGGACGGACAGACGGACAGACAGACAGGGCTCAATCGACTCGGCTATTGATGCTGATCAAGAATATATATACTTTATGGGGTCGGAAATGATTCCTTCTGGACGTTACACACATCCACTTTTACCACAAATCTAATATACCCCAATACTCATTTTGAGTATCGGGTATAACGATGGGGAACGTTGTGAGTTGCTGCGGATACCGCAACTCTACAGTTATACCCGATACTAAGTCAGTATGGCTCTCCTCAGGCAGACGCCGCTAATATTAAACGACACGACAAAGAGTGCGTTCGAGAGAGACAGAAAATCAGTCTGAGCGTGACGTCGGGCGCTGCGTAGCCACTGCAAATTGATTTGTTCCCTTCGGCTATAAAAATGATCTGATCTGATCCAGATTCAGCAGTCTGGTAGATATGATCATTATCTATGATTCTGCGTTTTTAGTTTTCTCGTATCCTCAATATTGTGGATGCAACACATTTTCGTCCTTTGTGTGGGCGGAAGGGGGTGGGGCGAAATTTTGACACAAAACGTTCAAGTTCCGATATCACAGGAGTGTGGATACCAAATTTGGTTGCTCTAGCTCTTATGGGTTCTGAGATCCTTAAACTCATATTTTTCAATTGGCAAAACCGACCATGAAACCTGTGTGTTAGAGAGACAGAGCGAGAAAGAATGAAATTGTTTTCTTGATTCTGGCTATAATAATTATACGATCTGGTTCAGATTTTGCACTCTAGAAGATATAGGCATCTTCTACGATTCTGGGTTTTTAGTTTTCTCGTATCCTCAATATTGTGGATGCAACAGATTTTCGTCCTTTGTGTGGGCGGAAGGGGGTGGGTCGAAATTTTGAGATATACGTTTTATAGTGAGATCTAACAGGGGTGCGGATACTAAATTTGGTTACTCTAGCCTTAATAGTCTCTGAGATTTGTGGATGCCCCAGATTTTCGTCCTTTGCGGGGGCGGTAGTGGGCGGGGCGAAGTTTTGAAATATTTTTGTAGCAGTGACATATCACAGAAGTATGGATCCAAAACATCGTTGCTCTAGCTCTTATAGTCTTTGAGCACTAGGCGCTGAAGGGGACGGACAGACGGACGGACGGACAGACGGACAGACAGACAGGGCTCAATCGACTCGGCTATTGATGCTGATCAAGAATATATATATTTTATGGGGTCGGAAATGATTCCTTCTGGACGTTACACACATCCACTTTTACCACAAATCTATAATACCCCAATACTCATTTTGAGTATCGGGTATAAAAAACGAGCGTCTACTTTGTGAGCAATTGCATGGGCCACGCATATTCGTATACCCGGTACTCAGTCAGTAATTTATACAATATATTTTATGGGATATGTTTTCATTTTCTTCCTTTTTTTTACATGTGTCTCATTTTCTATTCTCATACCAGCCGTTTTATCTCGCTCCCTACCGCCAGATCCCGCAGCCTTTTAAAACCACTTTCCAAAAACTATCTGGTTGACGGATATCCAGATGCTACAATGCATTTGACATTTGTAGCATACACCGTATAGCGATACGCTATCATAACGAGCTGATCTTTTTGTAGCGACCAGAGGAGCACGAAGAGCGAACGCAAAGAGAAGAACGAAAGAGCACCGCAAGAGCCTGGGCACAACAACAACCACGGCGAATATCGAGCAGAGGTTGAAATATTAAAATTGCAAATCGAGCTGCTGAAGCTGCAGAGCGAGAGGGAGAAGGAAGGGAGAGTAGAGAACACAACACCAGCCGCCAACAATGACGCTGGCGTCATGTTGCTAAATGCCGCCAAAGACATGTTGCCAACATATCATGGCAACATTTCTGGAAACAACGATGACGTCACAACTTGGATCGTGCAGTTTAAGGCCATTGCAAAAGTGAACAAATTGAAGAATGAGAAGCTACTAATGATGCTAATGTCGAAGCTTAAGGACAAAGAATTGGTGTGGCTGCATTCGAGTCCGGAGCACATGTCGTTGCCAATCGATCAGTTGTTGAACGTCATGGAAGACACTTTCCATCCCAAGGAAAGCAAGCTGTTGCTCCGCCGCAAGTTCGAGTCTCGTTCATGGGGACGTAACGAGGAGTTCTCAATGTACTTCAACGCCAAAGTGGCGCTGGCATCTTGCATAGTCATTGACGACGAGGAGTTTATCGACGGAGTCATCGAAGGTATCCCGGATGTAGGCCTGCGTAGGCAAGCCCACATGCAGTGCTTTGGTGCTCCATATCAACTAGTCAAGGCGTTCGAGAAGATCATGCTGCCAAAGAAGTACGGTTCAACTGAGGGGGCAAACACTGGAGCATAGCCAACACCCATTCGCTGCTACAACTGCAACTCTTTGGGCCACGTGGCAGGGGAGTGCCGCAAGCCCAAGCGCGAAAGAGGAGCGTGCTACGGATGCGGCAGCATGAGTCACCAGGTGTCACACTGTGACGAAAAGAAGAGCAAGGTACATAACGATTACATATACAAATTTAATATATACATTAGCAATTACAATAATAAATGCTTGTCCTTAGATTGCCTCATCGACTCAGGGAGCCCAATAAGTTTTATAAAGTTATCATGTCTAGAGCACCAGTCGGAAAATAAACTAAATAAAGCGGAAGAGCGCTCACGATTCAGTTCAAATGAAATCAAAGAAGATGATTTATGTTTATATAAGTTTAACAAAGACAAGAAAAACAGAGAAATTGAATTTATTTTGAATAAAAATGCGGATTACGCTTATGTTGGACTAAACAATAGCAAACTTAACATCTTTGGTAAAATACCCAGTTTTGTAATTATTAACAAAAATCGAATCAACGGGCGCAGCGTAGCCACTGCATATTGATTTGTTCCTTTTGGCTATAAAAATTATCTGATCTGATCCAGATTCAGCAATCTGATAGATATGGTCGTTATCTATGATTCTGCGTTTTTAGTTTTCTCGAATCTGCAATATTGTGGATGCAACACATTTTCGTCCTTTGTGTGGGCGGAAGGGGGTGGGTCGAAATTTTGAGATATACGTTTTATAGTGAGATCTAACAGGTGTGCGGATACTAAATTTGGTTACTCTAGCCTTAATAGTCTCTGAGATTTGTGGATGCCCCAGATTTTCGTCCTTTGCGGGGGCGGAAGTGGGCGGGGCGAAGTTTTGAAATATTTTTGTAGCAGTGACATATCACAGAAGTATGGATCCAAAACATCGTTGCTCTAGCTCTTATAGTCTTTGAGCACTAGGCGCTGAAGGGGACGGACAGACGGACGGACGGACAGACGGACGGACGGACAGACGGACAGACAGACAGGGCTCAATCGACTCGGCTATTGATGCTGATCAAGAATATATATACTTTATGGGGTCGGAAATGATTCCTTCTGGACGTTACACACATCCACTTTTACCACAAATCTAATATACCCCAATACTCATTTTGAGTATCGGGTATAACGATGGGGAACGTTGTGAGTTGCTGCGGATACCGCAACTCTACAGTTATACCCGATACTAAGTCAGTATGGCTCTCCTCAGGCAGACGCCGCTAATATTAAACGACACGACAAAGAGTGCGTTCGAGAGAGACAGAAAATCAGTCTGAGCGTGACGTCGGGCGCTGCGTAGCCACTGCAAATTGATTTGTTCCCTTCGGCTATAAAAATGATCTGATCTGATCCAGATTCAGCAGTCTGGTAGATATGATCATTATCTATGATTCTGCGTTTTTAGTTTTCTCGTATCCTCAATATTGTGGATGCAACACATTTTCGTCCTTTGTGTGGGCGGAAGGGGGTGGGTCGAAATTTTGAGATATACGTTTTATAGTGAGATCTAACAGGGGTGCGGATACTAAATTTGGTTACTCTAGCCTTAATAGTCTCTGAGATTTGTGGATGCCCCAGATTTTCGTCCTTTGCGGGGGCGGAAGTGGGCGGGGCGAAGTTTTGAAATATTTTTGTAGCAGTGACATATCACAGAAGTCTGGATCCGAAACATCGTTGCTCTAGCTTTTATAGTCTTTGAGCACTAGGCGCTGAAGGAGACGGACAGACGGACGGACGGACAGACGGACGGACGGACAGACGGACAGACAGACAGGGCTCAATCGACTCGGCTATTGATGCTGATCAAGAATATATATACTTTATGGGGTCGGAAATGATTCCTTCTGGACGTTACACACATCCACTTTTACCACAAATCTATAATACCCCAATACTCATTTTGAGTATCGGGTATAAAAAACGAGCGTCTACTTTGTGAGCAATTGCATGGGCCACGCATATTCGTATACCCGGTACTCAGTCAGTAATTTATACAATATATTTTATGGGATATGTTTTCATTTTCTTCCTTTTTTTTACATGTGTCTCATTTTCTATTCTCATACCAGCCGTTTTATCTCGCTCCCTACCGCCAGATCCCGCAGCCTTTTAAAACCACTTTCCAAAAACTATCTGGTTGACGGATATCCAGATGCTACAATGCATTTGACATTTGTAGCATACACCGTATAGCGATACGCTATCATAACGAGCTGATCTTTTTGTAGCGACCAGAGGAGCACGAAGAGCGAACGCAAAGAGAAGAACGAAAGAGCACCGCAAGAGCCTGGGCACAACAACAACCACGGCGAATATCGAGCAGAGGTTGAAATATTAAAATTGCAAATCGAGCTGCTGAAGCTGCAGAGCGAGAGGGAGAAGGAAGGGAGAGTAGAGAACACAACACCAGCCGCCAACAATGACGCTGGCGTCATGTTGCTAAATGCCGCCAAAGACATGTTGCCAACATATCATGGCAACATTTCTGGAAACAACGATGACGTCACAACTTGGATCGTGCAGTTTAAGGCCATTGCAAAAGTGAACAAATTGAAGAATGAGAAGCTACTAATGATGCTAATGTCGAAGCTTAAGGACAAAGAATTGGTGTGGCTGCATTCGAGTCCGGAGCACATGTCGTTGCCAATCGATCAGTTGTTGAACGTCATGGAAGACACTTTCCATCCCAAGGAAAGCAAGCTGTTGCTCCGCCGCAAGTTCGAGTCTCGTTCATGGGGACGTAACGAGGAGTTCTCAATGTACTTCAACGCCAAAGTGGCGCTGGCATCTTGCATAGTCATTGACGACGAGGAGTTTATCGACGGAGTCATCGAAGGTATCCCGGATGTAGGCCTGCGTAGGCAAGCCCACATGCAGTGCTTTGGTGCTCCATATCAACTAGTCAAGGCGTTCGAGAAGATCATGCTGCCAAAGAAGTACGGTTCAACTGAGGGGGCAAACACTGGAGCATAGCCAACACCCATTCGCTGCTACAACTGCAACTCTTTGGGCCACGTGGCAGGGGAGTGCCGCAAGCCCAAGCGCGAAAGAGGAGCGTGCTACGGATGCGGCAGCATGAGTCACCAGGTGTCACACTGTGACGAAAAGAAGAGCAAGGTACATAACGATTACATATACAAATTTAATATATACATTAGCAATTACAATAATAAATGCTTGTCCTTAGATTGCCTCATCGACTCAGGGAGCCCAATAAGTTTTATAAAGTTATCATGTCTAGAGCACCAGTCGGAAAATAAACTAAATAAAGCGGAAGAGCGCTCACGATTCAGTTCAAATGAAATCAAAGAAGATGATTTATGTTTATATAAGTTTAACAAAGACAAGAAAAACAGAGAAATTGAATTTATTTTGAATAAAAATGCGGATTACGCTTATGTTGGACTAAACAATAGCAAACTTAACATCTTTGGTAAAATACCCAGTTTTGTAATTATTAACAAAAATCGAATCAACGGGCGCAGCGTAGCCACTGCATATTGATTTGTTCCTTTTGGCTATAAAAATTATCTGATCTGATCCAGATTCAGCAATCTGATAGATATGGTCGTTATCTATGATTCTGCGTTTTTAGTTTTCTCGAATCTGCAATATTGTGGATGCAACACATTTTCGTCCTTTGTGTGGGCGGAAGGGGGTGGGTCGAAATTTTGAGATATACGTTTTATAGTGAGATCTAACAGGTGTGCGGATACTAAATTTGGTTACTCTAGCCTTAATAGTCTCTGAGATTTGTGGATGCCCCAGATTTTCGTCCTTTGCGGGGGCGGAAGTGGGCGGGGCGAAGTTTTGAAATATTTTTGTAGCAGTGACATATCACAGAAGTATGGATCCAAAACATCGTTGCTCTAGCTCTTATAGTCTTTGAGCACTAGGCGCTGAAGGGGACGGACAGACGGACGGACGGACAGACGGACGGACGGACAGACGGACAGACAGACAGGGCTCAATCGACTCGGCTATTGATGCTGATCAAGAATATATATACTTTATGGGGTCGGAAATGATTCCTTCTGGACGTTACACACATCCACTTTTACCACAAATCTAATATACCCCAATACTCATTTTGAGTATCGGGTATAACGATGGGGAACGTTGTGAGTTGCTGCGGATACCGCAACTCTACAGTTATACCCGATACTAAGTCAGTATGGCTCTCCTCAGGCAGACGCCGCTAATATTAAACGACACGACAAAGAGTGCGTTCGAGAGAGACAGAAAATCAGTCTGAGCGTGACGTCGGGCGCTGCGTAGCCACTGCAAATTGATTTGTTCCCTTCGGCTATAAAAATGATCTGATCTGATCCAGATTCAGCAGTCTGGTAGATATGATCATTATCTATGATTCTGCGTTTTTAGTTTTCTCGTATCCTCAATATTGTGGATGAAACACATTTTCGTCCTTTGTGTGGGCGGAAGGGGGTGGGGCGAAATTTTGACACAAAACGTTCAAGTTCCGATATCACAGGAGTGTGGATACCAAATTTGGTTGCTCTAGCTCTTATGGGTTCTGAGATCCTTAAACTCATATTTTTCAATTGGCAAAACCGACCATGAAACCTGTGTGTTAGAGAGACAGAGCGAGAAAGAATGAAATTGTTTTCTTGATTCTGGCTATAATAATTCTACGATCTGGTTCAGATTTTGCACTCTAGAAGATATAGTCGTCTTCTACGATTCTGCTTTTTTAGTTTTCTCGTATCGTCGAATTTGTGGATGCCACAGATTGTCGTCCTTTGTGGGGGCGGAAGTGGTCTTCTTTTTGTAGCCAAAAGGAATAAATCAATTTGCATTGGCTACGCAGCGACCGCCGGAGGAGAGCCATACTGACTTAGTATCGGGTATAACTGTAGAGTTGCGGTGTCCGCAGCAACTCACAACGTTCCCCCTCGTTTCTAATAGCTTATGAACTTGCTTTGCCGCTAACTTCTCACTAAATTCGTCCCCAGTTATATTGATTTTTTCTTCGTATATAGATTCTTCGTTTTCGTCTTTATGTAGTCTAAAATACGAATATAATCTCTCCCGTAAAACTGATTTAACACCTGAATGCTGCAGATGTAGCTCTTTCAATTTTTCTCTCAACTCTGCTACGGTTAGGTCTAAGATTTCTTCTCGTTGCATATTACACTATTAGCTAAAATATAGTTTACGTTGAATCCGCTTCCTAAAATTTGTAACACCTTAAATCTGTTCTGTATATTCAATACTTGCGTATACAGACATCAGGTGGGAGAATCGTCTTTTCCAATACACGCAGACAAACGATGCGTTCTTCTTCTTTGTCTTCTTCACGTCGTTGTCGTTCGCAGGGTATACAAGCCGCACGGGGCCGTGCGAAGTGCCACTGTTGTTGTTTTCGTCGTTTGCTGCTTTCCTCTTTTCTGCACGTTCGCAATCTGAACGTCTCTTCAGTCCTCTTTGCTCTGTACTTTCGTCGTTGCCTTTACACTCTTTCCCGTTTGCCTTGCTCTTTTGACGAAAACGAATAGTGTCGTTTTGCGTCCGCTTTCCGCTTTATTTTCGGGTCTGCGTTTATTTTGTAGTCTCGGCGTTTTGTAGCTCTGTAGCTCTTCGTTGTTAGCTACCTCTGCTCTCTGCACAAAACGAATAGTGTCGTTTTGCGTCCTCTTTCCTCTTTATTTTCGTTTCTCACTGCCGCTTCTCGGCAACTGCTTTCGTCTGATCTTCGTGGCTTCGTTGGTCGTAATTTCACAATTTTGCGCAAAACTTGATGGTATTGGCAACTTGTACACGAATACACATTCACTTGTGGTTCTATCCCGGATGAGCCCCAAATTGTAGGGGTCCTTGGTGAGCTCCCTACAAGTGAGTAAGAATCTGCTCCAGAAACTCCATCAAATATAAGCCACACGTCGTTGTATTGTCTTTTTTTTAATAAATGGTTAGAATAAGTTTCTTTTTCTTAACACGTTCCTATCTGCACGTCTACTCGCTCCCGCAGTCGATACTTAGCTATCGATATATCTTCCTATCATAACCTTGCATCATGGTTAAAACTAGGTCAAGGTCCGATATCACAGGAGTGTGGATACCAAATTTGGTTGCTCTAGCTCTTATGGGTTCTGAGATCCTTGAACTCATATTTTGCAATTGGCAAAACTGACCATGAAACCTGTGTGTTAGAGAGACAGAGCGAGAAAGAATGAAATTGTTTTCTTGATTCTGGCTGTAATAATTGAACGATCTGGTTCAGATTTTGCACTCTAAAAGATATAGTCATCCTCTACGATTCTGCGTTTTTAGTTTTCTCGTATCCTCAATATTGTGGATGCAACAGATTTTCGTCCTTTGTGTGGGCGGAAGGGGGTGGGTCGAAATTTTGAGATATACGTTTTATAGTGAGATCTAACAGGGGTGCGGATACTAAATTTGGTTACTCTAGCCTTAATAGTCTCTGAGATTTGTGGATGCCCCAGATTTTCGTCCTTTGCGGGGGCGGAAGTGGGCGGGGCGAAGTTTTGAAATATTTTTGTAGCAGTGACATATCACAGAAGTATGGATCCAAAACATCGTTGCTCTAGCTCTTATAGTCTTTGAGCACTAGGCGCTGAAGGGGACGGACAGACGGACGGACGGACAGACGGACAGACAGACAGGGCTCAATCGACTCGGCTATTGATACTTTATGGGGTCGGAAATGATTCCTTCTGGACGTTACACACATCCACTTTTACCACAAATCTAATATACCCCAATACTCATTTTGAGTATCGGGTATAACGATGGGGAACGTTGTGAGTTGCTGCGGATACCGCAACTCTACAGTTATACCCGATACTAAGTCAGTATGGCTCTCCTCAGGCAGACGCCGCTAATATTAAACGACACGACAAAGAGTGCGTGCGAGAGAGACAGAAAATCAGTCTGAGCGTGACGTCGGGCGCTGCGTAGCCACTGCAAATTGATTTGTTCCCTTCGGCTATAAAAATGATCTGATCTGATCCAGATTCAGCAGTCTGGTAGATATGATCATTATCTATGATTCTGCGTTTTTAGTTTTCTCGTATCCTCAATATTGTGGATGCAACACATTTTCGTCCTTTGTGTGGGCGGAAGGGGGTGGGGCGAAATTTTGACACAAAACGTTCAAGTTCCGATATCACAGGAGTGTGGATACCAAATTTGGTTGCTCTAGCTCTTATGGGTTCTGAGATCCTTAAACTCATATTTTTCAATTGGCAAAACCGACCATGAAACCTGTGTGTTAGAGAGACAGAGCGAGAAAGAATGAAATTGTTTTCTTGATTCTGGCTATAATAATTATACGATCTGGTTCAGATTTTGCACTCTAGAAGATATAGGCATCTTCTACGATTCTGGGTTTTTAGTTTTCTCGTATCCTCAATATTGTGGATGCAACAGATTTTCGTCCTTTGTGTGGGCGGAAGGGGGTGGGTCGAAATTTTGAGATATACGTTTTATAGTGAGATCTAACAGGGGTGCGGATACTAAATTTGGTTACTCTAGCCTTAATAGTCTCTGAGATTTGTGGATGCCCCAGATTTTCGTCCTTTGCGGGGGCGGAAGTGGGCGGGGCGAAGTTTTGAAATATTTTTGTAGCAGTGACATATCACAGAAGTATGGATCCAAAACATCGTTGCTCTAGCTCTTATAGTCTTTGAGCACTAGGCGCTGAAGGGGACGGACAGACGGACGGACGGACAGACGGACAGACAGACAGGGCTCAATCGACTCGGCTATTGATGCTGATCAAGAATATATATACTTTATGGGGTCGGAAATGATTCCTTCTGGACGTTACACACATCCACTTTTACCACAAATCTATAATACCCCAATACTCATTTTGAGTATCGGGTATAACGATGGGGAACGTTGTGAGTTGCTGCGGATACCGCAACTCTACAGTTATACCCGATACTAAGTCAGTATGGCTCTCCTCAGGCAGACGCCGCTAATATTAAAAGACACGACAAAGAGTGCGTTCGAGAGAGACAGAAAATCAGTCTGAGCGTGACGTCGGGCGCTGCGTAGCCACTGCAAATTGATTTGTTCCCTTCGGCTATAAAAATGATCTGATCTGATCCAGATTCAGCAGTCTGGTAGATATGATCATTATCTATGATTCTGCGTTTTTAGTTTTCTCGTATCCTCAATATTGTGGATGCAACACATTTTCGTCCTTTGTGTGGGCGGAAGGGGGTGGGGCGAAATTTTGACACAAAACGTTCAAGTTCCGATATCACAGGAGTGTGGATACCAAATTTGGTTGCTCTAGCTCTTATGGGTTCTGAGATCCTTAAACTCATATTTTTCAATTGGCAAAACCGACCATGAAACCTGTGTGTTAGAGAGACAGAGCGAGAAAGAATGAAATTGTTTTCTTGATTCTGGCTATAATAATTATACGATCTGGTTCAGATTTTGCACTCTAGAAGATATAGTCATCCTCTACGATTCTGCGTAGTTTTCTCGTATCCTCAATATTGTGGATGCAACAGATTTTCGTCCTTTGCGGGGGCGGAAGTGGGCGGGGCGAAGTTTTGAAATATTTTTGTAGCAGTGACATATCACAGAAGTATGGATCCAAAACATCGTTGCTCTAGCTCTTATAGTCTTTGAGCACTAGGCGCTGAAGGGGACGGACAGACGGACGGACGGACAGACGGACAGACAGACAGGGCTCAATCGACTCGGCTATTGATGCTGATCAAGAATATATATACTTTATGGGGTCGGAAATGATTCCTTCTGGACGTTACACACATCCACTTTTACCACAAATCTAATATACCCCAATACTCATTTTGAGTATCGGGTATAACGATGGGGAACGTTGTGAGTTGCTGCGGATACCGCAACTCTACAGTTATACCCGATACTAAGTCAGTATGGCTCTCCTCAGGCAGACGCCGCTAATATTAAACGACACGACAAAGAGTGCGTTCGAGAGAGACAGAAAATCAGTCTGAGCGTGACGTCGGGCGCTGCGTAGCCACTGCAAATTGATTTGTTCCCTTCGGCTATAAAAATGATCTGATCTGATCCAGATTCAGCAGTCTGGTAGATATGATCATTATCTATGATTCTGCGTTTTTAGTTTTCTCGTATCCTCAATATTGTGGATGAAACACATTTTCGTCCTTTGTGTGGGCGGAAGGGGGTGGGGCGAAATTTTGACACAAAACGTTCAAGTTCCGATATCACAGGAGTGTGGATACCAAATTTGGTTGCTCTAGCTCTTATGGGTTCTGAGATCCTTAAACTCATATTTTTCAATTGGCAAAACCGACCATGAAACCTGTGTGTTAGAGAGACAGAGCGAGAAAGAATGAAATTGTTTTCTTGATTCTGGCTATAATAATTATACGATCTGGTTCAGATTTTGCACTCTAGAAGATATAGGCATCTTCTACGATTCTGGGTTTTTAGTTTTCTCGTATCCTCAATATTGTGGATGCAACAGATTTTCGTCCTTTGTGTGGGCGGAAGGGGGTGGGTCGAAATTTTGAGATATACGTTTTATAGTGAGATCTAACAGGGGTGCGGATACTAAATTTGGTTACTCTAGCCTTAATAGTCTCTGAGATTTGTGGATGCCCCAGATTTTCGTCCTTTGCGGGGGCGGAAGTGGGCGGGGCGAAGTTTTGAAATATTTTTGTAGCAGTGACATATCACAGAAGTATGGATCCAAAACATCGTTGCTCTAGCTCTTATAGTCTTTGAGCACTAGGCGCTGAAGGGGACGGACAGACGGACGGACGGACAGACGGACAGACAGACAGGGCTCAATCGACTCGGCTATTGATGCTGATCAAGAATATATATACTTTATGGGGTCGGAAATGATTCCTTCTGGACGTTACACACATCCACTTTTACCACAAATCTAATATACCCCAATACTCATTTTGAGTATCGGGTATAACGATGGGGAACGTTGTGAGTTGCTGCGGATACCGCAACTCTACAGTTATACCCGATACTAAGTCAGTATGGCTCTCCTCAGGCAGACGCCGCTAATATTAAACGACACGACAAAGAGTGCGTTCGAGAGAGACAGAAAATCAGTCTGAGCGTGACGTCGGGCGCTGCGTAGCCACTGCAAATTGATTTGTTCCCTTCGGCTATAAAAATGATCTGATCTGATCCAGATTCAGCAGTCTGGTAGATATGATCATTATCTATGATTCTGCGTTTTTAGTTTTCTCGTATCCTCAATATTGTGGATGAAACACATTTTCGTCCTTTGTGTGGGCGGAAGGGGGTGGGGCGAAATTTTGACACAAAACGTTCAAGTTCCGATATCACAGGAGTGTGGATACCAAATTTGGTTGCTCTAGCTCTTATGGGTTCTGAGATCCTTAAACTCATATTTTTCAATTGGCAAAACCGACCATGAAACCTGTGTGTTAGAGAGACAGAGCGAGAAAGAATGAAATTGTTTTCTTGATTCTGGCTATAATAATTATACGATCTGGTTCAGATTTTGCACTCTAGAAGATATAGTCATCCTCTACGATTCTGCGTAGTTTTCTCGTATCCTCAATATTGTGGATGCAACAGATTTTCGTCCTTTGCGGGGGCGGAAGTGGGCGGGGCGAAGTTTTGAAATATTTTTGTAGCAGTGACATATCACAGAAGTATGGATCCAAAACATCGTTGCTCTAGCTCTTATAGTCTTTGAGCACTAGGCGCTGAAGGGGACGGACAGACGGACGGACGGACAGACGGACAGACAGACAGGGCTCAATCGACTCGGCTATTGATGCTGATCAAGAATATATATATTTTATGGGGTCGGAAATGATTCCTTCTGGACGTTACACACATCCACTTTTACCACAAATCTATAATACCCCAATACTCATTTTGAGTATCGGGTATAAAAAACGAGCGTCTACTTTGTGAGCAATTGCATGGGCCACGCATATTCGTATACCCGGTACTCAGTCAGTAATTTATACAATATATTTTATGGGATATGTTTTCATTTTCTTCCTTTTTTTTACATGTGTCTCATTTTCTATTCTCATACCAGCCGTTTTATCTCGCTCCCTACCGCCAGATCCCGCAGCCTTTTAAAACCACTTTCCAAAAACTATCTGGTTGACGGATATCCAGATGCTACAATGCATTTGACATTTGTAGCATACACCGTATAGCGATACGCTATCATAACGAGCTGATCTTTTTGTAGCGACCAGAGGAGCACGAAGAGCGAACGCAAAGAGAAGAACGAAAAAGCACCGCAAGAGCCTGGGCACAACAACAACCACGGCGAATATCGAGCAGAGGTTGAAATATTAAAATTGCAAATCGAGCTGCTGAAGCTGCAGAGCGAGAGGGAGAAGGAAGGGAGAGTAGAGAACACAACACCAGCCGCCAACAATGACGCTGGCGTCATGTTGCTAAATGCCGCCAAAGACATGTTGCCAACATATCATGGCAACATTTCTGGAAACAACGATGACGTCACAACTTGGATCGTGCAGTTTAAGGCCATTGCAAAAGTGAACAAATTGAAGAATGAGAAGCTACTAATGATGCTAATGTCGAAGCTTAAGGACAAAGAATTGGTGTGGCTGCATTCGAGTCCGGAGCACATGTCGTTGCCAATCGATCAGTTGTTGAACGTCATGGAAGACACTTTCCATCCCAAGGAAAGCAAGCTGTTGCTCCGCCGCAAGTTCGAGTCCCGTTCATGGGGACGTAACGAGGAGTTCTCAATGTACTTCAACGCCAAAGTGGCGCTGGCATCTTGCATAGTCATTGACGACGAGGAGTTTATCGACGGAGTCATCGAAGGTATCCCGGATGTAGGCCTGCGTAGGCAAGCCCACATGCAGTGCTTTGGTGCTCCATATCAACTAGTCAAGGCGTTCGAGAAGATCATGCTGCCAAAGAAGTACGGTTCAACTGAGGGGGCAAACACTGGAGCATAGCCAACACCCATTCGCTGCTACAACTGCAACTCTTTGGGCCACGTGGCAGGGGAGTGCCGCAAGCCCAAGCGAGAAAGAGGAGCGTGCTACGGATGCGGCAGCATGAGTCACCAGGTGTCACACTGTGACGAAAAGAAGAGCAAGGTACATAACGATTACATATACAAATTTAATATATACATTAGCAATTACAATAATAAATGCTTGTCCTTAGATTGCCTCATCGACTCAGGGAGCCCAATAAGTTTTATAAAGTTATCATGTCTAGAGCACCAGTCGGAAAATAAACTAAATAAAGCGGAAGAGCGCTCACGATTCAGTTCAAATGAAATCAAAGAAGATGATTTATGTTTATATAAGTTTAACAAAGACAAGAAAAACAGAGAAATTGAATTTATTTTGAATAAAAATGCGGATTACGCTTATGTTGGACTAAACAATAGCAAACTTAACATCTTTGGTAAAATACCCAGTTTTGTAATTATTAACAAAAATCGAATCAACGGGCGCAGCGTAGCCACTGCATATTGATTTGTTGCTTTTGGCTACAAACATGATCCGATCTGATCCAGATTTAGCAATCTGATAGATATGGTCGTTATCTATGATTCTGCGTTTTTAGTTTTCTCGAATCTGCAATATTGTGGATGCAACACATTTTCGTCCTTTGTGTGGGCGGAAGGGGGTGGAGCGAAATTTTGAGATATACGTTTTATAGTGAGATCTAACAGGGGTGCGGATACTAAATTTGGTTACTCTAGCGTTAATAGTCTTTGAGATTTGTGGATGCCCCAGATTTTCGTCCTTTGCGGGGGCGGAAGGGGGTGTGGCGAAATTTTGACACAAAACGGTCAAGGTCCGATATCACAGGAGTGTGGATACCAAATTTGGTTGCTATAGCTCTTATGGGTTCTGAGATCCTTGAACTCATATTTTGCAATTGGCAAAACCGACCATGTTAGAGTGAGACAGAGCGAGAAAGAGTGAAATTGTTTTCGTGATTCTGGCTATAATAATTATACGATCTGGTTCAGATTTTGCACTCTGTAAGATTGACTATATCTTCTTCGATTCTGCGTTTTTAGTTTTCTCGTATCTTAAAATTGTGGATGCCACAGATTTTCGCCCTTTGTGGGGGCGGAAGTGGGCGAGGCAAAGTTTTGAAATATTTTTGTAGCAGTGACATATCACAGAAGTCTGGATCCAAAACATCGTTGCTCTAGCTCTTATAGTCTTTGAGCATTAGACGCTGAAGGGGACGGACAGACGGACAGACAGACATGGCTCAATCGACTCGGCTATTGATGCTGATCAAGAATATATATACTTTATGGGGTCGGAAACGATTCCTTCTGGACGTTACACACATCCACTTTTACCACAAATCTAATATACCCCAATACTCATTTTGAGTATCGGGTATAAAAAGAAACCCCCCTGGTGGTCAAAACAAATAGACATCCTACGTAAAAGCTGCAGGACCCTCTTCAACAGGGCCAAAAACGCGAGCGAGGAGAGCCACTGGGCAGACTACAAAATCAGTCTGTCACTATATAAAAAGGAAACAAGGAAAGCAAAAATTTTGCTCGGAAATTGAGGAAACGTCAGAGGCCGCAAGGCTTCGCAAGATTCTGTCAAAAACTAACCCCTCGGTAGGGTATCTTAAAAGGAATGACGGCACGTGGACTAACTCCAGTGAGGAGTCCCTGCACATTCTACTAGACACGCATTTTCCAGGGTGCACAACCATCGAGACGGTACATCTTCCAGGAGAGGGACCGGTAACCTCGATGGATCACATCCTCACAAAACGTAACATAAGCTGGGCAATAAACAGCTTCAACCCGTTCAAATCGCCAGGCCCAGACCAGGTAATCCCGGCCCAACTTCAGAAGGCCGGGGATACGGCCATCAACTGGCTACAAGGTATCTTCAGGAAGATACTGGCTGTGGGTACAATCCCGCGAGCATGGCTTAAGGCAAAGATAGTCTTCATTCCCAAAGCAGGAAAAGCCTCGCACTCAACTGCAAAAGACTTTAGACCAATCAGCCTATCGTCCTTCCTCCTCAAAACCTTTGAGAGACTCGCCGGGCTAAAACTGAGGACAACTATACACCCTCAGTTGCTGTCAGGCGCATAGCATGCCTACCGGAAAGGAAAATCCACGGAAACGGCTCTTCATGAAGTGATCTCAGCGGTAGAGAAAACACTGCATCACAAAGAGTACTCACTCATAGCCTTTCTCGATATTGAGGGAGCTTTCAACAACGTTGTAACGGGCGCCATTACAGAAGCCCTGACTGACCTGGGGGTGGACCGTCACTTAGTGATGCTCATTGATCAATTGCTCACATGCAGGACGGTGACATCATCGATGGGATCGTCCGCCCAGTCAAGGTATGTCAACAGAGGCACCTCGCAAGGTGGTGTCCTGTCTCCTCTTCTGTGGAACATAGCAGTCAACAAGATTCTATGTGACCTAGTGGGGGGGCTGCAAAGTCGTGGCCTATGCGGACGACGTTGCGATTATCTTCTCGGGGAAATACCCCCAAACACTGTGCGACTTAATGCCCACAAAGCTAGCGCAACTGTCGGATTGGATAGAATCGCGCGGTCTTGGAGTAAATCCCTCAAAAACGGAACTCGTACTATTCACAAAGAAATACAAGGTCCCGCCCCTCAACCCTCCAATACTACAAGGATGCAGGCTCTCCTTTAGCGACAGTGCCAGTTACTTAGGGTTGGTAATAAGAAGCTTAGCTGGAACCTGAATGTCAAAGACAGAGTGAAGAAGGCAATGACTGCACTCTACACATGCAAAAAAGCTATTGGGCTAAGATGGGGCATGATCCCAAGCATAGTCCAATGGATATATCAAGCTATAGTTAGACCAATACTACTCTACGGAGTTACGGAGTGGTGGCCGGCCCTATCAAGAAGGGCGATCACCAAGCAACTGGGCAAAGTCCAGCGGACTGCCGCCCTATGCA
Organism: Drosophila persimilis; assembly: GCF_003286085.1. NCBI lineage: Eukaryota > Metazoa > Arthropoda > Insecta > Diptera > Drosophilidae > Drosophila > Drosophila persimilis. The sequence continues at coordinate 21,476 of NW_020825607.1, forward strand.
TCAGCGGAGCTCTTCGCACCACCCCAAATGATGCGCTAAATGCCATCCCATGCCTACAGAGCCTTGACCTCGCAGGAAAGGAACGGGCAGAAGCAGCAGCAATACGTCTAAGAGACTCAGATCAATGGGTGACACAGTGCATAGGTCACTCAGCCATATTAAATAATAGCAATACCGTCCCCCCAAAAACAGAGTTCCAAGAGAGTACACAATCACTCCCTTCGACACAATCATCCCTCACAGAGACGAATGGCTCGAGGGACTCCCAGGCCCAGATGGGGCCATAAACATCTTCACAGATGGATCAAAGCTGGACGACAGAGTCGGAGGGCGAATCTACTCTGAACAACTAAACATAAGGCATTCCTTCTGACTCCCAGATGATTGCAGTGTCTTTCAAGCGGAAGTCATAGCAATCAGGGAGGCTCTAGACTGCCTACAAGCGGCTGCCGTTACGGCAACCAAGCTAAACATTTATAGCGACAGCCAGGCTGCGATCAAATCGCTAGGAAAAGGTGCAGCGTAGTCATACGTTCCCTCACGGGACACTGGCTAATAGGCACCCACGCTAACAGGCTGGGGGCCCCACATAACGATTTTTGTGGCAGCTGTAAAGACGAGGAAGAGGAGGAGACAGTGGAACATCTGTTCTATCCTCAACCTAACCTAACCTAACCTACCAGTAAGATGGTGTTCCCGTGCTTGGACCGTGGTAATGGTCCGACAAAGTCGGCACACAGGGTGGCGAAGGGTTCTTCGGCTTTACGTGTGAGCATCCTGCCCACGGCCTTGCGCTGCGTGGCTTTGAACTTCTGACAGCTTACGCAGCCCTGCACGTACCGTCGCACGTCTCAGTGTAGTCCTGGCCAGTAATATCGTTGCGTTGTCCTCAGGATGGTTTTCCGGACGCCAAGGTGTACTGCTGTTGGTTCGTCATGGCATTCGCGGAGTACTCTCGTCCGCTCGTTTTTGGCCACGCATAGTTTCCACGGTATGTGGTCGTCGTCGTCGGATCCGTGTCCTAGATAGCGGTATAGCTGCCCATTTTCGTGCGTGTAATCTGCAGTTTTCGGATCGCCCAGATGACGGCGAGGCATTACTTGTCGGTGGCCGAGTAGTTTTCTTCCGCCTTGTTGAGTCGTCGACTGACGTATGCGAGGACCCGCTCTCTTCCTTCGATCTCTTGGGTGAGGACCGCGCCCACTTCCAGGTTGCTTGCGTCCGTCTGCAGTGAAAACGTTAAAGTCTGGGCAGGCGAGTACCGGTGCGGTGGTGAGCAGTGTTTTCAGCTCGTCGAAGTCGTCTTGTTGTTCTTGGCCCCATGTCCATGCTTTCCCTTTCTTCAGCAGCAGTGACATTGGTTGGACTACGGTGGCAAAGTTTGGGACAAATCTGCGGTACCATGCCATGCCTACGATTTGTCGTAGCTCCTTCAGGTTGGTCGGCGGCCTCTGATCCTTTACCGCTGCGATTTTGTCGGGGTCCGTGTGGATACCCAGGTATTTTATCCTGCGTTGGAAGATGGCACACTTGTCAGTGTTGACCCGTGGGTTTGCCTTCCGCAGTCGTGCGAAAACTTCTTTCAGGTGTTCCGTGAAGCTTTTCCTGACGATGACGATGTCGTCGAGATATGCGAACGCGAACGGTTCCATGTCTGCGCCGATAACGGCTTCGAGGGTCCGTTGAAACGTGGCTCCCGCGGAATGTAAACCGAAAGGCATTACTGTGTATTGGTATAATCCTAGGCCGGGTATCGTGAATGCCGTGGCTTCGCGGCTGTCGCGGGCCATTGGTATCTGCCAATATCCGTTTTTCTGTCGTGATGAAGTGGGCATTTCGGAGTCGCTCTAGTATGTAGTTGATCCTGGGTAGCGGGTACGCGTCCGGGATAGAACGCTCGCTTAGCTGCCGATAATCTACACACATGCGCCATCTCCCGTCCTTTTTACGGACCAGGACTCCGGGATGGTACCATTAGGTCCTCTATTATCAGTTGGTCGACCTGTTCATCGATGATCCGCCGCATGGCTGGATTTTTCGGGTAGTACCGCTGTTTTATGGGTCGGTTGTCCCTCATGACCATGGTGTGTTCCTCGTCTAGAAATTCTTGTATTTTCGGCACGATGTCGGGAGGCCATAGGTCGGAGATCCGTTCTGAATCGTCCTCGGGTAGTTCGTCGATTCCTGGGTCGCAAGTGTGGTCGGGGTTTTCGGGGAGGATTGTTGTGTCGAATGCGATTGGTGGTTCGACTTCGCGAGTGTATTCGCATATGCTGTCGACGACGGCGGGTGCCTCGATCATGAGTAGGGGGCTCGTGTGTATCCTGAGGGGCACTTGCGCGACGTTGTACTCAGCGTGATGTACGAACGTGCGGGTGTCGATGGCAAACGGCTAGTTTGGGCCGACATGGTCACCGACATGGTTCCCGGCGTGGCCCGGCGGCCGCGTGCCGGCGCCGTACGAGGTGTTGCCCGGGAGGCGTTCCATGATGTCGGGGACGATCGATGGTGCGTCGGCTCCAGGTGCGTCGGGGTTCCGATGGGTGCCTCGTGTGGCAGTAATCGCCTTTCCCGGTTCTTGCCTGAGAGGACGCTGGAGTAGTGGGCCAGGGCGACAGTCGGAGGTTGCTCTAGCTCTTATGGGTTCTGAGATCCTTGAACTCATATTTTGCAATTGGCAAAACCGACCATGAAACCTGTGTGTTAGAGTGAGACAGAGCGAGAAAGAGTGAAATTGTTTTCGTGATTCTGGCTGTAATAATTATACGATCTGGTTCAGATTTTGCACTCTGTAAGATATAGTCATCTTCTTCGATTCTGCGTTTTTAGTTTTCTCGTATCTTTAAAATTGTGGATGCCACAGATTTTCGCCCTTTGTGGGGGCGGAAGTGGGCGAGGCAAAGTTTTGAAATATTTTTGTAGCAGTGACATATCACAGAAGTCTGGATCCAAAACATCGTTGCTCTAGCTCTTATAGTCTTTGAGCACTGGACGCTGAAGGGGACGGACAGACGGACAGACAGACATGGCTCAATCGACTCGGCTATTGATGCTGATCAAGAATATATATACTTTATGGGGTCGGAAACGATTCCTTCTGGACGTTACACACATCCACTTTTACCACAAATCTAATATACCCCAATACTCATTTTGAGTATCGGGTATAAAAAGAAACCCCCCTGGTGGTCAAAACAAATAGACATCCTACGTAAAAGCTGCAGGACCCTCTTCAACAGGGCCAAAAACGCGAGCGAGGAGAGCCACTGGGCAGACTACAAAATCAGTCTGTCACTATATAAAAAGGAAACAAGGAAAGCTAAAATTTTGCTCGGAAATTGAGGAAACGTCAGAGGCCGCAAGGCTTCGCAAGATTCTGTCAAAAACTAACCCCTCGGTAGGGTATCTTAAAAGGAATGACGGCACGTGGACTAACTCCAGTGAGGAGTCCCTGCACATTCTACTAGACACGCATTTTCCAGGGTGCACAACCATCGAGACGGTACATCTTCCAGGAGAGGGACCGGTAACCTCGATGGATCACATCCTCACAAAACGTAACATAAGCTGGGCAATAAACAGCTTCAACCCGTTCAAATCGCCAGGCCCAGACCAGGTAATCCCGGCCCAACTTCAGAAGGCCGGGGATACGGCCATCAACTGGCTACAAGGTATCTTCAGGAAGATACTGGCTGTGGGTACAATCCCGCGAGCATGGCTTAAGGCAAAGATAGTCTTCATTCCCAAAGCAGGAAAAGCCTCGCACTCAACTGCAAAAGACTTTAGACCAATCAGCCTATCGTCCTTCCTCCTCAAAACCTTTGAGAGACTCGCCGGGCTAAAACTGAGGACAACTATACACCCTCAGTTGCTGTCAGGCGCATAGCATGCCTACCGGAAAGGAAAATCCACGGAAACGGCTCTTCATGAAGTGATCTCAGCGGTAGAGAAAACACTGCATCACAAAGAGTACTCACTCATAGCCTTTCTCGATATTGAGGGAGCTTTCAACAACGTTGTAACGGGCGCCATTACAGAAGCCCTGACTGACCTGGGGGTGGACCGTCACTTAGTGATGCTCATTGATCAATTGCTCACATGCAGGACGGTGACATCATCGATGGGATCGTCCGCCCAGTCAAGGTATGTCAACAGAGGCACCTCGCAAGGTGGTGTCCTGTCTCCTCTTCTGTGGAACATAGCAGTCAACAAGATTCTATGTGACCTAGTGGGGGGGCTGCAAAGTCGTGGCCTATGCGGACGACGTTGCGATTATCTTCTCGGGGAAATACCCCCAAACACTGTGCGACTTAATGCCCACAAAGCTAGCGCAACTGTCGGATTGGATAGAATCGCGCGGTCTTGGAGTAAATCCCTCAAAAACGGAACTCGTACTATTCACAAAGAAATACAAGGTCCCGCCCCTCAACCCTCCAATACTACAAGGATGCAGGCTCTCCTTTAGCGACAGTGCCAGTTACTTAGGGTTGGTAATAAGAAGCTTAGCTGGAACCTGAATGTCAAAGACAGAGTGAAGAAGGCAATGACTGCACTCTACACATGCAAAAAAGCTATTGGGCTAAGATGGGGCATGATCCCAAGCATAGTCCAATGGATATATCAAGCTATAGTTAGACCAATACTACTCTACGGAGTTACGGAGTGGTGGCCGGCCCTATCAAGAAGGGCGATCACCAAGCAACTGGGCAAAGTCCAGCGGACTGCCGCCCTATGCATCAGCGGAGCTCTTCGCACCACCCCAAATGATGCGCTAAATGCCATCCCATGCCTACAGAGCCTTGACCTCGCAGGAAAGGAACGGGCAGAAGCAGCAGCAATACGTCTAAGAGACTCAGATCAATGGGTGACACAGTGCATAGGTCACTCAGCCATATTAAATAATAGCAATACCGTCCCCCCAAAAACAGAGTTCCAAGAGAGTACACAATCACTCCCTTCGACACAATCATCCCTCACAGAGACGAATGGCTCGAGGGACTCCCAGGCCCAGATGGGGCCATAAACATCTTCACAGATGGATCAAAGCTGGACGACAGAGTCGGAGGGCGAATCTACTCTGAACAACTAAACATAAGGCATTCCTTCTGACTCCCAGATGATTGCAGTGTCTTTCAAGCGGAAGTCATAGCAATCAGGGAGGCTCTAGACTGCCTACAAGCGGCTGCCGTTACGGCAACCAAGCTAAACATTTATAGCGACAGCCAGGCTGCGATCAAATCGCTAGGAAAAGGTGCAGCGTAGTCATACGTTCCCTCACGGGACACTGGCTAATAGGCACCCACGCTAACAGGCTGGGGGCCCCACATAACGATTTTTGTGGCAGCTGTAAAGACGAGGAAGAGGAGGAGACAGTGGAACATCTGTTCTATCCTCAACCTAACCTAACCTAACCTACCAGTAAGATGGTGTTCCCGTGCTTGGACCGTGGTAATGGTCCGACAAAGTCGGCACACAGGGTGGCGAAGGGTTCTTCGGCTTTACGTGTGAGCATCCTGCCCACGGCCTTGCGCTGCGTGGCTTTGAACTTCTGACAGCTTACGCAGCCCTGCACGTACCGTCGCACGTCTCAGTGTAGTCCTGGCCAGTAATATCGTTGCGTTGTCCTCAGGATGGTTTTCCGGACGCCAAGGTGTACTGCTGTTGGTTCGTCATGGCATTCGCGGAGTACTCTCGTCCGCTCGTTTTTGGCCACGCATAGTTTCCACGGTATGTGGTCGTCGTCGTCGGATCCGTGTCCTAGATAGCGGTATAGCTGCCCATTTTCGTGCGTGTAATCTGCAGTTTTCGGATCGCCCAGATGACGGCGAGGCATTACTTGTCGGTGGCCGAGTAGTTTTCTTCCGCCTTGTTGAGTCGTCGACTGACGTATGCGAGGACCCGCTCTCTTCCTTCGATCTCTTGGGTGAGGACCGCGCCCACTTCCAGGTTGCTTGCGTCCGTCTGCAGGGAAAACTTGGGTCTAAAGTCTGGGCAGGCGAGTACCGGTGCGGTGGTGAGCAGTGTTTTCAGCTCGTCGAAGTCGTCTTGTTGTTCTTGGCCCCATGTCCATGCTTTCCCTTTCTTCAGCAGCAGTGACATTGGTACCACCCCGCCATGCCTACGCATTGTCGTAGCTCCTTCAGGTTGGTCGGCGGCCTCTGATCCTTTACCGCTGCGATTTTGTCGGGGTCCGTGTGGATACCCAGGTATTTTATCCGGCGTTGGAAGATGGCACACTTGTCAGTGTTGACCCGTGGGTTTGCCTTCCGCAGTCGTGCGAAAACTTTTTTCAGGTGTTCCGTGAAGCTTTTCCTGACGATGACGATGTCGTCGAGATATGCGAACGCCAACGGTTCCATGTCTGCGCCGATAACGGCTTCGAGGGTCCGTTGAAACGTGGCTCCCGCGGAATGTAAACCGAAAGGCATTACTGTGTATTGGTATAATCCTCGGCCGGGTATCGTGAATGCCGTGGCTTCGCGGCTGTCGCGGGCCATTGGTATCTGCCAATATCCGTTTTTCCGTCGTGATGAAGTGGGCATTTCGGAGTCGCTCTAGTATGTAGTTGATCCTGGGTAGCGGGTACGCGTCCGGGATAGAACGCTCGCTTAGCTGCCGATAATCTACACACATGCGCCACCTCCCGTCCTTTTTGCGGACCAGGACTCCGGGATGGTACCATTAGGTCCTCTGTTATCAGTTGGTCGACCTGTTCATCGATGATCCGCCGCATGGCTGGATTTTTCGGGTAGTACCGCTGTTTTATGGGTCGGTTGTCCCTGGTGTGTTCCTCGTCTAGAAATTCTTGTATTTTCGGCACGATGTCGGGAGGCCATGGGTCGGAGATCCGTTCTGAATCGTCCTCGGGTGGTTCGTCGATTCCTGGGTCGCAAGTGTGGTCGGGGTTTTCGGGGAGGATTGTTGTGTCGAATGCGATTGGTGGTTCGACTTCGCGAGTGTATTCGCTTATGCTGTCGACGACGGCGGGTGCCTCGATCATGAGTAGGGGGCTCGTGTGTGTCCTGAGGGGCACTTGCGCGACGTTGTACTCAGCGTGATGTACGAACGTGCGGGTGTCGATGGCGATCGTAGCGTTTGACAAACGGCTAGTTTGGGCGATGAAGGTCCCCGACATGGTTCCCGGCGTGGTGCTGTGCCGCGTGCCGGCGGGGACGATCGATGGTGCGTCGGCTCCAGGTGCGTCGGGGTTCCGATGGGTGCCTCGTGTGGCAGTAATCGCCTTTCCCGGTTCTTGCCTGAGAGGACGCTGGAGTAGTGGGCCAGGGCGACAGTCGGAGGTGGTACCTCGAGCGCCCGGCTGCTGCGTGGCGGCCGTCGTTGCTGGGGCCGGGTTGTCTTCTGGAGGGGCGTCCTGGGTTCCTTTCCCTTCGTTGGTGGAACCGCGTCGGTGCCCTCGGGAGACCGGCTCGCTTTCTTCGTTGTGTTGCTTAGTTTTGGGTTTCTCGGAGTGGGCCTGGGTTCTGTGTTCCTTGTTCCTTGTGCTCTTATCTCGTGTCGTGGCGGGGAATTCGTTGGCGGCGTTGGTCTCGAGTTCGTGGGTCCGGGGGCGTGTACTTGGCTGGCGGTGATAATCGGCGTGTTTGGGATGGGGCGTTGGGGGCCTTGGAGATGGATGCGTGTGGCGGCACATTGTATTGTGGTTCCTGTGGCGCACAGGAAATCCATCCCTATGATGGCTTGCTCTACCATATTGGTGTAGGCCGTCTAACCCGGGAATTGTAGTGACCAATATCGGTGCGTGAGTGAACTGTTTAGGTATAAAAACACAAGCCCGGCGATTTGATATAACTCTTTTTTATTAGCTGCGCGTCCGTCTCTCACAATCGCCATTTACAAAGTGAACTTACTCTCTTATCGATGTTTCTTATCCGATATCTCACTATTGGTATTTCCCGCCGAGTGTATCGATGGTGCGGTAAATACCAATGCGCGCTGTATGCTATTTTAAATACTAGTTGAATGCCTCACTAATTATTACCTTGCTACAATTCGGCCATCCTGACCGGAGTGCTCCTGAACTCCTTATATTTAAGTTAGTTTCTAGATAGGTTGATTTATTACAGTTGGGTGTGGTTTACTCTTAACATTCTAAGTTTACGTGTTACAATCATTTTCTTCATTTTGATTCCCTGTGACATTTGCATTATTACCATTTTCAATCCACGGCTTCATATTTGCCACCGCCCAAACTCCTTTATACGGGATCCTTGATTGTTGAAATCCCTCTACATCTTCTAGCAAATACCTATCATTTTTTAACACCTTTGATATCTTATAAGGTCCTTTGAACTTCGGGATAAGGTTTTTGGACACCCCTGTATGAGTGTCGAAATTTCTCACCATAACTAGATCATTATCTACGTACACGTGTGGCTCCCTTCGCTTTGAATCTGCTGCTTGTTTGTTATAAGACTGTATTTTTTCCTGATGAGTGCCTGCTACTGCTCTAATCTTTTCTATATCCCTTGTTGCCCGTTGTTCGGTTAGTTCGTCTAGATGATCTTTTAGTAAATCTGAAACCTTTCCTTTTTGTACGACCCCAAACAACATTCTGCTCGGGTGTTCATTAATTGTTCTTTGAATTGTGTTGTTCATCGCGTGTTCTACTGTTTCCACTACCATATCCCAATGTAATCCTTTTTCCGGGTCAACAAGCTTTGCAATCATGGGTCCCAAACTTCTGTTCACCCTTTCTACCTGCCCGTTGGCCTGTGGCGACCCTGTTGCTATCTTTACGTGTTTAACATTGCTCTGTTCTAAGAATTCTTCAAACTCTTTTGACGTGAAACAGCTTCCTCTGTCTGACACAATGCATCTGGGTCTACTGTAAGCTCGGAAATAATCTTTCATTGCAATTACTGCTTCCTTTGTGCTAGTGGTTTTGGTCGTATAAAGTCTTACGAATTTGGTGAACGCGTCTATTACTACTAAAACATGTTTGTTGGCCCTGCCTTTGTCGACTGGCCCGAAATGGTCGATATGTACTACCTCGAATGGTCCTGACCCTTTTGGTATGTTGTGTAAAAACCCTTCCTCTTTTCCGTGTTTTGCTGAGTACGCTATGCATTTTAGACAGTTTTCAATGTGTCGCTTGGCTTTATACCTTACGTTTGAGATCCAGTAGCTTTTCGATATAGCGTCGGTCATCTTGTCTATACCGACGTGCCCTAGTTCATCGTGGTACTTATAGAGTACGTGGCCTTCCATTTCCTCGGGTACGCAGAATAGGATAGTATTGTTATCTTTTTTCCTGTATATTATTCCGTTTCTCATCTCATAATGTTTGTGTTCTGATTTCTGTAACGTTTCTCTCAGCTCCATCAGTTTGTTATCTCTGTTTTGGCATATAATTAAATTTTCTTCAAAGGTGTTTGTGTCTACCGTGAGTATCTGAACGGCTCTGCTTAGCGCATCTACGTGTTGCATTCTGCTTCCTGACCTGTGTTCTAACTTGTAGTCATAATTTTGTAACTCTAACGCCCAGCGGGCAATGCGTGGATTGAGTTCTTTTTTGTTTAGAGTCATAGTTAGCGCGTTGCAGTCTGTCACTATTTTGAAGGGTATGCCTTGCACGTATACTCTAAACCGTTGCAGTGCATAAATTATCGCTAGTGTCTCCAGTTCAAAGCTGTGGTATTTTGCTTCGGTAATTGTTGTCCGCTTGGAGAAATAGAACACCGGGTGCATTCTGCCATCACCCTTCTTCTGCATTAGAATTGACCCGAAACCTAACGAACTTGCATCGCAATGTAATTCTGTCGGATCTCTGGGATTGTAAAGTGCCAAGATCGGTGCTTCCAACAAATTACTTTTGAGTTGTTCGAAACATTCTAGTTCTACGATACCGAATTCAAACTTCCTGTCTTTTTTGACCAAATCATAAAGGGGCTTAGCTTTCGTAGAAAAATCTTTTACGAACCGTCTAAAGTAAGAACATAACCCTAAGAAACTCTGCACTTCGTTCGTTTTCGTGGGGACTGGGAACCCTTTTACTGCCTGTAATCCCTTCGTATCTGGTTTAATTCCGTTACCCGATATGGAATAGCCCAGGTACTTAACTTCTGACTGTAAGAATTCGCATTTATCAATCCTTAATTCAAGTTTATTCTCTACCAATCGTCTCATCACTTCTTGTAAAATTTCCATGTGACAATCACTATCTTTTGTTGCTACCATAATATCGTCCATGTATATTATAACTTTGTCTTCCTTTACCATGTCTGCAAAAATTTTGTTTGTGAATCTTTGAAACACCGCCGATGCATTTCGTAACCCGAACGGCATCCTCAACCATCGTATTGTCCCATGGGGGTCGTGAACGATGTGTATTTAACTGAATCTTTATGCATAAATACGTGGAAGTATCCATTCTTCAGGTCTAACTTGGTGAAAAGTCTTTTCCCTGACAGTTTATCTAGTAGGTCGTCTATAAGAGGTGTTGGGTAATTGTCCTTTATCATTCCTTTATTAAGTGTGCGATAATCGACGCACAGTCTCAACTCTCCCGAATTCTTTTTTACCAGTACTATAGGCGAAACGTATTCTGACTCACTGGTTCTGATGTAACCTTTTTCTGTGTAATCGTCTATCATTTTCTGTACTTGGGCTTTTTCGCTATACGACAGTCTTCTAGGTGGGCAATGAAACGGTTTTTCGTGTTCGAAATTCAACTTCATTTCCCACTTGGTTTGTGGTAAGTTTGGTCTTTCTGCGTTTACATACGCTGTCCTAAACATGTATTTAAGTCGTCCTGCCAGTTCTTGGCTACAATCTGTCCCTACTTTCAACTCCCAGTCGTTTTCTTTGTCTGGATACTGGCTTGGTAGTTCGTTGAAATTGGTTTTTACGCTCTCGCAGGTATCGCTGTCTTCCAGACACTCAACCATTGCAGAACACTCATTTTCTACCTTGCCTTCACTTTCTACTTCATGCTTATTCTCTTTATCACCCTCATCTTTTACTTCACACTCATATTCTCCTAAACGCTCATTCTCTATTTTCCACTCATTTTTTTCTAAACACTCATTTTCTCCTAAACACTCATTTTTTTCTAAACACTCATTTTCTCCTAAACACTCATTTTCTCCTAAACACTCATTTTCTTCTAAACACTCATTTTTTGTCTCACTCTCCTTCTCCTTGCAAATGTCACTTACAATTTTAAATTTGCATAAATTCATAAAATCCCTACCTAACACAGCCTCATAGCCCATCGACTCGTCTGCCACTACTAGTAATTCAAAGTTGATTCGATTTTTGTTAATAATTACAAAACTGGGTATTTTACCAAAGATGTTAAGTTTGCTATTGTTTAGTCCAACATAAGCGTAATCCGCATTTTTATTCAAAATAAATTAAATTTCTCTGTTTTTCTTGTCTTTGTTAAACTTATATAAACATAAATCATCTTCTTTGATTTCATTTGAACTGAATCGTGAGCGCTCTTCCGCTTTATTTAGTTTATTTTCCGACTGGTGCTCTAGACATGATAACTTTATAAAACTTATTGGGCTCCCTGAGTCGATGAGGCAATCTAAGGACAAGCATTTATTATTGTAATTGCTAATGTATATATTAAATTTGTATATGTAATCGTTATGTACCTTGCTCTTCTTTTCGTCACAGTGTGACACCTGGTGACTCATGCTGCCGCATCCGTAGCACGCTCCTCTTTCGCGCTTGGGCTTGCGGCACTCCCCTGCCACGTGGCCCAAAGAGTTGCAGTTGTAGCAGCGAATGGGTGTTGGCTATGCTCCAGTGTTTGCCCCCTCAGTTGAACCGTACTTCTTTGGCAGCATGATCTTCTCGAACGCCTTGACTAGTTGATATGGAGCACCAAAGCACTGCATGTGGGCTTGCCTACGCAGGCCTACATCCGGGATACCTTCGATGACTCCGTCGATAAACTCCTCGTCGTCAATGACTATGCAAGATGCCAGCGCCACTTTGGCGTTGAAGTACATTGAGAACTCCTCGTTACGTCCCCATGAACGGGACTCGAACTTGCGGCGGAGCAACAGCTTGCTTTCCTTGGGATGGAAAGTGTCTTCCATGACGTTCAACAACTGATCGATTGGCAACGACATGTGCTCCGGACTCGAATGCAGCCACACCAATTCTTTGTCCTTAAGCTTCGACATTAGCATCATTAGTAGCTTCTCATTCTTCAATTTGTTCACTTTTGCAATGGCCTTAAACTGCACGATCCAAGTTGTGACGTCATCGTTGTTTCCAGAAATGTTGCCATGATATGTTGGCAACATGTCTTTGGCGGCATTTAGCAACATGACGCCAGCGTCATTGTTGGCGGCTGGTGTTGTGTTCTCTACTCTCCCTTCCTTCTCCCTCTTGCTCTGCAGCTTCAGCAGCTCGATTTGCAATTTTAACATTTCAACCTCTGCTCGATATTCGCCGTGGTTGTTGTTGTGCCCAGGCGCTTGCGGTGCTTTTTCGTTCTTCTCTTTGCGTTCGCTCTTCGTCGAGTCTTGATCTGCGGCTGCCTCATCTTCCCTCTCGTTCTCGCATGTTTCGGCTGCCGGTGGTCCCTGTCCCCGCAGCTCTACTGGTATTTCGTTAAGTCTCGCTGCCATGGCAGCTTTGCTTCCACCTTTTGGTAGATTGAGGGACTCCAGCCATTCGCGCAGCTGGGCGGCCGAGAACTCTTCGACGTCTTCGACGGACGAGAAAAGAAAAATTTTCGCTATTTTTCACTGGCGGCGATTGATCGTATCCCACTTCTGAAATTGTAGGCCGTCTAACCCGGGAATTGTAGTGACCAATATCGGTGCGTGAGTGAACTGTTTAGGTATAAAAACACAAGCCCGGCGATTTGATATAACTCTTTTTTATTAGCTGCGCGTCCGTCTCTCACAATCGCCATTTACAAAGTGAACTTACTCTCTTATCGATGTTTCTTATCCGATATCTCACTATTGGTATTTCCCGCCGAGTGTATCGATGGTGCGGTAAATACCAATGCGCGCTGTATGCTATTTTAAATACTAGTTGAATGCCTCACTAATTATTACCTTGCTACATTGGGTAGTACCAGGAGTGGCATCTGTACCTCTTGTTCGTCTAGTTTGACGCGCGCTAGCAAGATCTTAGTTATCTCGCGACCTGAGCCGTCGGCTAGGCGTAGCGGGACGCATGCGGCTCACAGGTCGTTATCGCGGCCGAGTTTGCGGGCGAGGTCAGCGTTAATGAAGCTTCGGGACGCCCTGGTTGTAGTAGCCAGCACAAAAATATAGGGAATTGTTTATCTTCTTTCGTCTCGTGAGACCCCTAGTGATCTTTCAAATGATCAAGCTTTAGCCGCTCTTAAGGTTGGATCAAAGCTTTAGGCGCTCTTAAGTCCGAACGCCCACGCACACATGCAAGCGACGGACAGTGGGAAGCATAGACGGCAATCGTACGATTGCACAGTTAAGCTATGCTGTGCATTAGACGATCGTCTAATCCTGATCGAATGTTTTAGATCATACGATTGCACAGTTAGTAAAAATCTCAAAGCTCTGCTGCACAGGCTAGTCAATCCTTCGTCTATTACTGCTTTGAACAATAGAAGAAAGTTGATCGATCTGTAAAGACGTGATAATTCCCGAGTGCGAGCAACATACACAGTGCACACATATATATATATAGTGCTGTCCGGAAAATATATATATTTCCACATATATATGCTGGAAGCATATAATTACAAGTGCCGTACAGTCCAGTGGTCTCTGAATAAGAAGAATTTAGTGCAGATATATTTGGGGAAAAAAGGTATGTTTTCATATTAGTGCCGTGCACGTGCTGACATAACCTATGTTGCAGGGAAGTGTACCTAAGCTGCCACATCGCGGTATAGTCTCGAGAAGACTACACTGGGAGCTGGCTTAGGCGTACAGTTGTCGAGGTCTCTCCAACTCCAACCATAATTCATCTTTTCTGGACCTTATATTACCACCGAGTTCGGAATCTCCAAAGATCCAAGTGAACCAGATCAGCCTCAATCGCCAAGAATATTTAGTGCTGCTCAGTCATTAATAACTAAATATAGGCTTGGCGGAAGATTCGTCAATACGGCCAGGAACCTATACATCGCACCTACAAAGCAGCCGCACGGGATCCAGTTTTGTCCAAGTTTATCAAGTTCCAACGCATAAACATCAGCAGTTTAACGTAATGTAACTGAAACTTTATTAACACCCCTCTTTGATTTTACGCGCATACATATCTACATACATATGTGCATATGCACAGTAAATTGTCTTTCGTTTGTTACTTTTTGGTTGAATTTTCGCGATAGCGCATAACAATTAAATTTCTGTCTGTATTATGAAAACCAAAACAACTGGCTGATGACTATGCGATGTTGTTTGTAGCGTAATTGTATTGTATGCATTATTTATTTATGATTTCCATATTTTAAACAGCTGCGGTCAACATCTACGACATCATTGGGCCCAACGATCAGCCTAAGACAATAACGCCGGAGTGAGTAATTATGTACAGCGAAAGTAGTTTGGTCAAAAGAGCCTATTGGCTTGAAAGTGTAGATATTCAAACCCGTCTGCTCAGTGTGTATAATGCACCCCAGTCTGATCTAGCTTTTGTTTACGATTTCGATTCTTATTCTCTAGTTTATATATATAGTGACATATCTATAGTCCATGCTCCGCATACCCTTGTCTATGTCTATTACCCTGCACCCACAATACTATAAACAATCCGACACCCTCAGCCTCGAAACCCCATAAACAATCTCACGCTCGAAATGGACCACGCGTAGCCGATTGCAGGCAATGTAAACAAACACCCTAAGCTAGAAGTGGAACATAAAACAATAGATGCCGCACTAGAATCCAGCCGCACTAAAATCCAGCCGCACTAGAATCACGCCACTCTTCAGAGATCAATTACTAATCGATTCTCAAGAACCACGCCATCGTAGCTGACCAATCAGAGGCCCTATTCTCAGCCACCCCCAAGTAATGCAACACCGATCATACGCAGCGGAAGCCTTTCATCAAAAGCCGGCTTTCCCACATATCGATCGAGTCACGTACTCCATCTCCGAAGCCGAAGTCGAAGCCAACGCCTCCGAATCCAAATCCGAATCCCAAGCCGAGCATCATGATATAAATAGTCTACATTTAAGAAGGCAAATCAGTTCTGTTCAAGACAAACGTCAATCGCGACACCGTCGGAGAATTCAACAAAAGTTTATTCCATTCAAGACATCGGACATCAGTCATCGTCGGGGAAATAACTAATCAATGTGCACTAAGTTTAAGTGAAAGAATAAAATCTTTTTTAAAACGTAAACTGCTTTAAACTAATGAATTTATAACGAAACTTATATGATAATTAGGATTAAGGGAATATTACCCACAAATTAGAACCTAAGTCAATTGTTGTGTTTCTACAACTGCAACGTAATGAATATTGAAATTGAAGTCTCACATTATATTAAAATATGAATCGTTTTGGATTGAAATGAATCTTTAAAATCATAAAAATGGTCTGTCGAGTATCCGTGCCAGGATCTTATAAAATGTGGCAAATCTTAGTAAAGGATTCATCAAGGGACAATGCAAGAACTCGAACGCATTGGCATGGTAGGGTGGGTACAGAAGAGAGGGACATTCCACACCGAGGTTCTCTATAAATAGAAATGGTTCATGGTTCATGGGCTTTTATTTGGCGTATCGGCGCTATCGGTATTTCAGTTTACTTTGTTCTTGTATAATCACTTATAGTTTCCCGTAAAGTGCACTATTTAAATGTAGTGGAGTACGATAGTACAATTAGGTGAGGAAGAACCCCGACCATCCGGCGAGCTAGACCCGAGCCTAGCAAGAGTGCACACGACCAACCCTATTTGTACGCCGCCCTTAAGTTCAGTTATAGTCATCTGCTGATATCAATGGCCTATATATCTGTTTACATATATATATTTAAACTCTGGTACACTAAACATTTATGGCGCCCAACGTGGGGCCAGGCAACTTGCCTTAAAATATAAAACCAATTCAGAGCCGATATTAAAATTTGGATTTATAGTGTCTTACTATATAGGCCGTTTATTTTAATAAGACAAGCATATCTTGCCTTGGTTCTACAAGCTCAACCGGTAATACATCAAAATTTCAGCGAAACATTTTCTTTTGCAAAATATTGCACAAAGGTTAAATATTTCAAAATTTATACTTAGGCTCGGTTTTCGGATTTAGCAACTGCAATTCATTTGATTCGGATTGGTTGACCAAATCAGACCTATAGTATCGAATTGTGAGTATCAGAGACAGTTATGCAATTCCATACAGTGATCAGAATAAACAGGAATTGTTTTAGGATTTTGCGGTTCCAATTCATTTCATTTTGGATTGATCGACCAAAGCAAACCTGCTTTTTCACTTTAGGCATCTTGAGTTATTCGGATTTACAATTTTATATTGCCAAATCGCGATAGTTGTCCAATGATTCAGTGCACGAGGTCATTAACTTATAAATAGTCCATATTAACGAAAATAGAAAAGCCTACTGAAACCAAATAGATATTTTGTAAGTATTCTGGCATGTGGGAAAGACAGATATTATTATTACAATTAATACCTTCTTATATAATTTTTTTTATTAGTTTTTTTTCTTTAATTCCTTAAATATTGTCTGATACACAATGGCTGTAAGGCGAAGTACAGATGATATAACAACTGCTTTGCAAGAAGCAGAACCATTTTGTGGAATTTGCAACGAAGTATTGGGAACTAGTGAGATTATAGCCACAAATTCCATAAACTTTGTATTTTGGAACAGATTAGGACAAACCCAAAATGTCCCACCTGTTCATTAGATTGTTCTACTCTGGCACTAACATTCTCTAACACACGTTGTTAGCCGAGCTTAACGCCGATGTAACACGTCCAGCTAGTGCTAACGAATCTTTTAGCACAATAGACGGAACGTCTAATCGACCTTAAAAGGGCCAAAAGTTTATTAGAAGGGGTATGAATACGAGATCAACTCAACGATCCAGGTTAGATCGCTCCCCAACAGAAACTGAAACCAACAACACAACCCTTCCAATAGCCACTCAAGTGGAAATCGCTAACTACGTCCAGTCTGCTGTAAGCATTCAACAGGCTCAGTTAATGGAACAACTAACTTCATTTTTAAGCAAAACAATTGAATCTTCGATTCAAAATCAATTAGCGTCACTCCAGTTGACACAACCATAACATATCACTCCCGATGTTTCCGGTGACAATAACATTAACCAAACAAATAACGTGGGTATCGGTCAAGCACGAGATAGTCACGCAGAAGTTCTTTTAGATTTTTCAAGAGCGAGTGCAAATCGAAGTAATTCGAGCTCACACGTAGCACCAGAAAAAGTTTCCAGTATAATGCAGAATTGGCGCATTAAGTTCGATGGTTAAAAAACATGCATGAGGATGGATGAGTTTATTTATCGAGTACGTTCTCTAACGCAACAAAATCTTTATAACAATTATCAATTGCTTTGTGATCACTTGTATCTTTTATTCGCGGGAAAAGCTAGTAATTGGTACTGGAAATTCCATCGAACTTACCCAAACTTTAATTGGGATACGTTTTGTATAGAGTTTAGACGAAGATTTTAAGATGTTGAGACCGACTATGTAAAAAGATTAGGAAACGTCGTCAGGGCGAAAACGAATCCTTCGATGACTTTCAATTTGCTATCGAAGATCTCGTGGATAGGCTTCAAAATTCGGTTACAGAAGAAGATGTTGTAAATCTACTTATTAGTAGATCACGCCTGCATGGCGTGATGTTCCTGTTCCTGTTCTCCGACTTCTACAAAGTCAAATACCTGAATGTGACACGTCGTCGCCGGCAGGCCGTCAAGGCCAACGGTCATGCCAATGGCCATGGCCTGCACACAAACGGGCACAGCAAGCACTTGGGCAACGGCGATGCACTGGTCGCCGGCAGCAATAAGGGGGCCTGCATGCCCGTGCTGGAGGACGAGTACGTGACGAGGAACGGGAACGGGAACGGGCATGTCGGTGGCGGCGATTTCGAGGACGGCTTCTTCAAGGAGGGTGCGTTGTCCAGCAACGGCAACAAATACGTTTTATACACAAAACAATTCACCTCGGAAAAATTCCAAGCCCACTCTTCACTTAAAGATTGCCAACAGATCGCTATTATGACGAGAGGTACGTAAGCACGAGCAGTTTTATAACGATATAAAATCGGTCAAGCAAAGGACTCTTCGCTCATACGTATTGGAATTGTCAGGTCCAGACGATAGCGAGCAGCTATTCGATGACTTGGTTGAGCATAATGAAGTGTCTCAAATACAACGTCGTACTTCACAGACAGTTCCAACTTGCTGGAACTGTGACAAAAAAGGTCATAAATTTGACGATTGTGTAGGTCCTCGTAAGATATTTTGCTACGGGTGTGGAACAAAAGATACTTACAAGCCGGTATGTCCCAAATGTAACCCTCCGGGAAACCTGCAGAAGGATGTGTTAAACAACAACAAGCAGACACATCCTTAGAAAAAATTTTGCAAGAATCACCTACTAGTTTAACGAACGACAAAAGTTTAAGGGAGCCTAAGATCAGCTCACAAACAGTAGAGGAAACACTGCCTACGGCATATCAGCAGCCCTGCACGTACCGTCGCACGTCTCAGTGTAGTCCTGGCCAGTAATATCGTTGCGTTGTCCTCAGGATGGTTTTCCGGACGCCAAGGTGTCCTGCTGTTGCTTCGTCGCGGAGTACTCTCGTCCGCTCGTTTTCGGCCACGCATAGTTTCCATGGTATGCGGTCGTCGTCGTCGGCTTCGTGTCCTAGATAGCGGTATAGCTGCCCATTTTCGTGCGTGTAATCTGCAGTTTTCGGATCGCCCAGATGACGGCGAGGCATTACTTGTCGGTGGCCGAGTAGTTTTCTTCCGCCTTGTTGAGGCGTCGACTGACGTATGCGATGACCCGCTCTTTCCCTTTGATCTCTTGGGTGAGGACCGCGCCTACTTCCAGGTTGCTTGCGTCCGTCTGCAGGGAAAACTTGATGTTAAAGTCTGGGCAGGCGAGTACCGGTGCGGTGGTGAGCAGTGTTTTCAGCTCGTCGAAGTCGTCTTGTTGTTCTTGGCCCCATGTCCATGCTTTCCCTTTCTTCAGCAGCAGTGACATTGGTTGGACTACGGTGGCAAAGTTTGGGACAAATCTGCGGTACCACCCCGCCATGCCTACGCATTGTCGTAGCTCCGTCAGGTTGGTCGGCGGCCTCTGATCCTTTACCGCTGCGATTTTGTCGGGGTCCGTGTGGATACCCAGGCACACTTGTCAGTGTTGATCCGTGGGTTTGCCTTCAGCAGTCGTGCGAAAACTTCTTTCAGGTGTTCCGTGAAGCTTTTCCTGACGATGACGATGTCGTCGAGATATGCGAACGCGAACGGTTCCATGTCTGCGCCGATAACGGCTTCGAGGGTCCGTTGAAACGTGGCTCCCGCGGAATGTAAACCGAAAGGCATTACTGTGTATTGGTATAATCCTAGGCCGGGTATCGTGAATGCCGTGGCTTCGCGGCTGTCGCGGGCCATTGGTATCTGCCAATATCCGTTTTTCTGTCGTGATGAAGTGGGCATTTCGGAGTCGCTCTAGTATGTAGTCGATCCTGGGTAGCGGGTACGCGTCCGGGATAGAACGCTCGCTTAGCTGCCGATAATCTACACACATGCGCCATCTCCCGTCCTTTTTGCGGACCAGGACTCCGGGATGGTTCCATTAGGTCCTCTGGTATCAGTTGGTCGACCGCTGTTTTATGGGTCGGTTGTCCCTCATGACCATGGTGTGTTTTCCTCGTCTAGAAATTCTTGTATTTTCGGCACGATGTCGGGAGGCCATGGGTCGGAGATCCGTTCTGAATCGTCCTCGGGTGGTTCGTCGATTCCTGGGTCGCAAGTGTGGTCGGGGTTTTCGGGGAGGATTGTTGTGTCGAATGCGCTTGGTGGTTCGACTTCGCGAGTGTATTCGCTTATGCTGTCGACGACGGCGGGTGCCTCGATCATGAGTAGGGGGCTCGTGTGTGTCCTGAGGGGCACTTGCGCGACGTTATACTCATCGTGATGTACGAACGTGCGGGTGTCGATGGCGATCGTAGCGTTTGACAAACGGCTAGTTTGGGCGATGAAGGTCACCGACATGGTTCCCGGCGTGGTGCTGGGCCGCGTGCCGGCGCCGTACGAGGTGTTGCCCGGGAGGCGTTCCATGATGTCGGGGACGATCGATGGTGCGTCGGCTCCAGGTGCGTCGGGGTTCCGATGGGTGCCCCGTGTGGCAGTAATCGCCTTTCCCGGTTCTTGCCTGAGAGGACGCTGGAGTAGTGGGCCAGGGCGACAGTCGGAGGTGGTACCTCGAGCGCCTGGGTGCTGCGTGGCGGCCATCGTTGCTGGGGCTGGGTTGTCTTCTGGAGAGGCGTCCTGGGTTCCTTTCCCTTCGTTGGTGGAACCGCGTCGGTGCCCTCGGGAGACCGGCTAGCTTTCTTCGTTGCTTTGCTTAGTTTTGGGTTTCTCGGAGTGGGCCTGGGGCTACTGTGCCTCGTCGTGGCCGTGGGTTCTGTTTTCCTTGTTCCTTGTGCTCTTATCTCGTGTCGTGGCGGGGAATTCGTTGGCGGCGGAGGTCTCGAGTTCGTGGGTCCGGGGGCGTTTACTTGGCTGGCGGTGATAATCGGCGTGTTTGGGATGGGGCGTTGGGGGCCTTGGAGATGGAGGCGTGTGGCGCCACATTGTATTGTGGTTTCAATGGCGCACAGGAAATCCATCCCTATGATGGCTTGCTCTAACATATTGGGTAGTACCAGGAGTGGGATCTGTGCCTCTTGTTCGTCTAGTTTGACGCGCGCTAGCAAGATCTGAGTTATCTCTCGAGCTGAGCCGTCGGCTAGGCGTATCGGGACGCATGCGGCTCGCAGGTCGTTATCGCGGCCGAGTTTGCGGGCGAGGTCAGCGTCAATGAAGCTTCGGGACGCCCTGGTTGTAGTAGCCAGCACAAAAATATAGGGAATTGTTTATCTTCTTTCGTCTCGTGAGACCCCCTAGTGATCTTTCAAATGATCAAGCTTTAGCCGCTCTTAAGGTTGGATCAAAGCTTTAGCCGCTCTTAAGTCCGAACGCCCACGCACACATGCAAGCGACGGACAGTGGGAAGCATAGACGGCAATCGTACGATTGCACAGTTAAGCTATGCTGTGCATTAGACGATCGTCTAATCCTGATCGAATGTTCTAGATCATACGATTGCACAGTTAGTAAAAAGCTCAAAGCTCTGCTGCACAGGCTAGTCAATCCATCGTCTATTACAGCTTTGAACAAAAGAAGAAAGTTGATCGATCTGTAAAGACGTGATAATTCCCGAGTGCGAGCAACATACACAGTGCACACATATATATATATAGTGCTGTCCGGAAAATATATATATTTCCACATATATATGCTGGAAGCATATAATTACAAGTGCCGTACAGTCCAGTGGTCTCTGAATAAGAAGAATTTAGTGCAGATATATTTGGGGAAAAAAGGTATGTTTTCATATTAGTGCCGTGCACGTGCTGACATAACCTATGTTGCAGGGAAGTGTACCTAAGCTGCCCCATCGCGGTATAGTCTCGAGAAGACTACACTGGGAGCTGGCTTAGGCGTACAGTTGTCGAGGTCTCTCCAACTCCAACCATAATTCATCTTTTCTGGACCTTATATTACCACCGAGTTCGGAATCTCCAAAGATCCAAGTGAACCAGATCAGCCTCAATCGCCAAGAATATTTAGTGCTGCTCAGTAATTAATAACTAAATATAGGCTTGGCGGAAGATTCGTCAATACGGCCAGGAACCATATACATCGCACCTGTTGACCTCTAACCAACTTCAGGCGGGCAAGAGTCTACAAAGCAGCCGCACGGGATCGAGTTTTGTCCAATTTACATTTAATTCATTATCAAGTTCCAACGCATAAACATCAGTAGTTTAACGTAATGTAACTGAAACTTTATTAACACCCCTCTTTGATGTTACGCGCGTACATATCTACATACATATGTGCATATGCACACTAAATTGTCTTTCGTTTGTTACTTTTTGGTTCAATTTTCGCGATAGAGCATAACAATTAAATTTCTGTCTGTATTATGAAAACCAAAACAACTGGCTGATGACTATGCGACGGTGTTTGTAGCGTATTTTATTGTATGCATTATATATTTATGATTTCCATATTTTAAACAGCTGCGGTCAACATCTACGACATTATTGGGCCCAACGATCAGCCTAAGACAATAACGCCGGAGTGAGTAATTATGTACAGCGAAAGTAGTTTGGTCAAAAGAGCCTATTGGCTTGAAAGTGTAGATATGCATACAACGTATAATGATTCACACCCGTCTGCTCAGTGTGTATAATGCACCCCAGTCTGATCTAGCTTTTGTTTACGATTTCGATTCTTATTCTCTAGTTTATATATATAGTGACATATCTATAGTCCATGCTCCGCATACCCTTGTCTATGTCTATTACCCTGCACCCACAATACTATAAACAATCCGACACTCTCAGCTTCGAAACCCCATAAACAATCTCACGCTCGAAATGGACCACGCGTAGCCGATTGCAGGCAATGTAAACAAACACCCTAAGCTAGAAGTGGAACATAAAACAATAGATGCCGCACTAGAATCCATCCGCACTAAAATCCAGCCGCACTAGAATCACGCCACTCTTCAGAGATCAATTACTAATCGATTCTCAAGAACCACGCCATCGTAGCTGACCAATCAGAGGCCCTATTCTCAGCCACCCCCAAGTAAGGCAACACCGATCATACGCAGCGGAAGCCTTTCATCAAAAGCCGCCTTTCCCACATATCGATCGAGTCACGTACTCCATCTCCGAAGCCGAAGTCGAAGACAACGCCTCCGAATCCAAATCCGAATCCCAAGCCGAGCATCATGATATAAATAGTCTACATTTAAGAAGGCAAATCAGTTCTGTTCAAGACAAACGTCAATCGCGATACCGTCGGAGAATTCAACAAAAGTTGATTTTCTGTCTCTCTCGCACGCACTCTTTGTCGTGTCGTTTAATATTAGCGGCGTCTGCCTGAGGAGAGCCATACTGACTTAGTATCGGGTATAACTGTAGAGTTGCGGTGTCCGCAGCAACTCACAACGTTCCCCCTCGTTATGTATATAGTGACATATCCATAATTCCCCACATCCCATACACATTATGTTTATGTACAATTCATCCACCCCATCCACACAAGTAACAGGACCCCACTCAAGAATCAATAACTGTTTCTTCCCATACTCCAAGCTAGGGCCCCCCATAATATAAACAATGGACCCCATTGCTTCATCAACATTAGAATCACGCCACTCTCGAGAAATCGATTCTTTAGAATCACGCCACTCACCCCCTTCCGCCCCCGCAAAGGACGAAAATCTGGGGCATCCACAAATCTCAGAGACTATTTAAGCTAGAGTAACCAAATTTAGTATCCGCACTCCTGTTAGATCTCGAGATCTAGAGACCACTCCTTCTCGGACCACAGGTATATCGAGACGATATTATCCTTCGATATTCCCAAACCAACCGACTATATCAACCCCAGAAAAGCCAACTGGGAAAAATATAGCACAACGCTGGAGGAGCTACTCCCTCCTAACGCCCCTAACTGCCCGAACACTGAAGACAACCTAAACCGTCTTGTGTACAGGTTTACGGATGCGTGCAACAAAGCCTTCAAGGCAGCATGTCCTTCTACCAGACCAAGGGGAAAAAAGAAACCCCCCTGGTGGTCCAAGCAACTAGACACCCTTCGTAGAACTTGCAGGACTCTATTCAACAGAGCCACAAGAACTAAGGAGGATACTCACTGGGCAGACTATAAAACCAGTCTAGCACTATACAAAAAGGAAACGAGGAAGGCTAAAAGAGCCTCCTGGCAAAAATTTTGCTCCGAAATCGAGGAAACCTCGGAGGCCGCAAGACTCCGGAAAGTTCTCTCAAAAACCACCCCCTCGGTACCTCAAAAAGAATGATGGCACGTGGACCAACTCTAGTGAGGAGTCCCTGCACATTTTGCTCGACACGCACTTCCCCGGATGCACATCCACCGAGCCGTCACACCTCCCAAGAGAGGGATCGGTAGTATCGATGGACCATATCCTTACAAAACGGAACATAAGTTGGGCAGTAAACAGCTTCAACCCGTTTAAATCGCCAGGCCCGGACCAGGTAATCCCGGCCCAGCTTCAGAGGGCCGGGGAGACGGCCATCAACTGGCTACATAGTATCTTCAGGAAGATACTGGCGGTATGTACAATACCGCAAGCGTGGCTTAAGGCTAGGATAGTTTTCATCCCTAAAGCAGGCAAAGCCTCACACTCAACCCCAAAAGACTTTAGACCAATCAGTTTATCGTCTTTCCTACTCAAAACCTTTGAGAGACTTATCGGGCTACAATTACGTACTACCATAAGTCCCCAGCTGTACTCAAGTGCGCAGCAAGCCTACCGGAAAGGAAAATCGACAGAAACGGCACTTCACGAAGTGATCTCGAGTGTAGAAAAATCCCTGCATCTCAAAGAATACTCACTAATAGCTTTTCTCGATATCGAGGGAGCCTTCAATAACGTCACACCGGGCGCCATTACAGAAGCCCTGACCGACCTGGGGGTGGACCGTCACTTGGTGATGCTCATTGATCAATTGCTCATACGCAGGACGGTGACATCATCGATGGGATCGTCCACCCAGTCAAGGTATGTCAACAGAGGAACCCCGCAAGGGGGAGTTCTGTCTCCTCTTCTATGGAACATTGCAGTCAATAAGATTCTTTGCGACCTGGAAGAGGGGGGCTGTAAAGTAGTGGCATACGCGGATGACGTTGCAATTATCTTTGCGGGGAAATACCCCCAAACACTATGCGACCTAATGACTGCAAAGCTTGCTCGATTGTCCCAATGGACAGAATCGCGCGGATTGGGACTAAATCCCTCGAAAACGGAACTCGTGTTATTCACAAAAAAATACAAGGTCCCGCCCCTCAACCCCCTAACACTAAACGGATACAGGCTCTCCTTCAGCGACAGTGCCAGTTACTTAGGGTTGGTAATTGACAAAAAGCTTAGCTGGAACCTGAATGTCAAGGATAGAGTGAGGAAAGCAACGACAGCACTCTATACTTGCAAAAAAGCTATCGGCCTAAAGTGGGGCATGAACCCAAGCATAGTCCGATGGATATATCTGGCAATAGTCAGACCTATAATACTCTACGGAGTTACTGTCTGGTGGCCTGCCCTAGCGAAAAGGACAATAACCAATCAGCTGGGCAAGGTTCAGCGAACAGCCGCCCTCTGCATCAGTGGAGCTCTTCGAACTACACCAAATGATGCGCTAAACGCCATGTTATGCCTTCAGAGCCTTGACTTTGCAGGAAAGGAGCGGGCAGAAATGGCAGCAATACGTCTTAGGGACTCTGAACATAGGTCACTCATCTATACTAAACAAAAACAACAAGGTCCAAGCAAGAACGGACTATCAAGTTCCAATGGAGCACACGGAGACTCCATTCAGCATAATCATCCCTCATAGAGACGATTGGCTCGAGGGACCCCCCGGCCCAGACGGGGCCATAAGCATCTTCACGGATGGCTCAAAACTGGACGGCAGGGTTGGAGAAGGAATCTACTCTGAACAACTTAACATAAGGCAATCTTTCAGGCTTCCGGATCACTGTAGCGTCTTCCAAGCGGAAGTTACAGCAATCAGGGAGGCTCTGTACTGCCTTCATACGGTTACCACCACGGCAACCAATCTAAACATCTACAGCGACAGCCAAGCTGCGATCAGATCACTTAACGCGATCTCCTCGAACTCGGCTACTGTGGCGAAGTGCCGCAGATCTCTTCACGAGATGGCTCAGCAATTTGCTATCAGCCTTATATGGGTCCCGGGTCACCGGGATATCGAGGGCAACTGCATAGCGGACGAGCTGGCCAGATCTGGCACTACAACCCCCCTTCTCCAAGATAAGGAGGATATTTGTATGCCTATGGCCACCTGCAAGCTCATCATAAAAGAGCAGTACACGCTACTGATAGACAACAAGTGGCAAACAGGGCCACGTTGTCGCACAGCTCGGCAAACATGGCCGACCATAGATAAGAAGCGCACCTCAGAGCTCTGCAAACTAGGCAGGGAAAGGTGCAGCGCAGTCATACGTTCCCTCACAGGACACTGGCTAGTAGGCACCCACGCAAACAGGCTGGGTGCCCCATACAATGATTTCTGCCGCAGCTGCAGAGACGAGGACGAGGAGGAAACAGTGGAACACCTGTTCTGTTCCTGTCTAGCTCTCAGCAGAAGGAGGCTGCATCACTTGGGCTCTGCCTTTCTGAACGACATCTCGGAGATGTCCACGCTATGTCCCAGAAAGATCGTCAACTTTATAAGGGCATCTGGATGGGACAACTGTTGACATGAAGTCTCATCTGCAGGGAGGGAATGATCCCAAACGGTATCACAACGGGCCGAAACCGGCCTATGTGTGCTGGGCTCCGAGCGAGCTTGGCGGCCGTCTCTACCTAACCTAACCTAACCTAACCAAATTTAGTATCCGCACTCCTGTTAGATCTCGCTATAAAACATATATCTCAAAATTTCGACCCACCCCCTTCCGCCTACACAAAAGACGAAAATCTGTTGCATCCACAATATTGAGGATACGAGAAAACTAAAAACTCAGAATCGTAGAGGATGACTATATCTTTTAGAGTGCAAAATCTGAACCAGATCGTTCAATTATTATAGCCAGAATCAAGAAAACAGTTTCATTCTTTCTCGCTCTGTCTCTCTAACACACAGGTTTCATGGTCGGTTTTGCCAATTGCAAAATATGAGTTCAAGGATCTCAGAACCCATAAGAGCTTGAGCAACCAAATTTGGTATCCACACTCCTGTGATATCGGACCTTGACCGTTTTGTGTCAAAATTTCGCCACACACCCAATTTGCAGTGGCTCTCTCTGTCTCTCTCGCACGCACTCTTTGTCGTGTCGTTTAATATTAGCGGCGTCTGCCTGAGGAGAGCCATACTGACTTAGTATCGGGTATAACTATAGAGTTGCGGTGTCCGCAGCAACTCACAACGTTCCCCCTCGTTTGATTTTGTATTTAGTGTTTCACTGTTCTGGGTGGATCACTATCTCCGCTTACTTCAGTTCACTTAATTTTAGTTTTGCAAATCGTATGTGCTCGTAACACATAGGTTCTTTGGCGGGTTTCACAATTTTATTAACGATTCCGGGATTACGTGATCACAGTAATTAGAAATTACACAAGCTGACCATTACCGAAATATAGGTGTTAATTTTAAACGAAATCCTACCGGCTGCGCCAGTTAAATATCGGCAACTCGATTTTAAGTTTTTAAAAAAGACTTTTATTTTACAAACTTAAATATCTTTATGTCACAAGATTTAAATGAATTCCCCGACTTGACTTTGGGTCTGCTTGTCTCAAACGGAACTGATCTCTCTGCTGCTGGCTAGTTTCCATGAGCCCTTCTCTTGGAACTCCCGACTCTGGCTTCGGGCGTTGCTTTCCTCGGCTGCATCTTCGTGTCGGTGGCGTACGTGCCTGGATCGATATTTGGGGATGCGTCGGCTTTGATGAAAGGCATCCACTGCTGGCGATCGGTGTTGCATTACATGACGGAGCTAGGAATGTGATACTCCTTGGTTTTATGTCTAGCTTTGATTGGTCCTCATGAGTGGCGTGATTCTAAACAATCGATTTCTCGAGAGTGGCGTGATTCTAATGTTGATGAAACAATGGGGTCCATTGTTTATATTATGGGGGGCCCCAGCTTGGAGTATGGGAAGAAACAGTTATTGATTCTTGAGTCCTGTTACTTGTGTGGATGGGGTGGATGAATTGTACATAAACATAATGTGTATGGGATGTGGGGAATTATGGATATGTCACTATATACATAACGAGGGGCAACGTTGTGAGTTGAGGCGGACACCGCAACTCTGCAGTTATACCCGATACTAAGTCAGTATGGCTCTCCTCCGGCAGACGCCGCTAATATTAAACGACACGACAAAGAGTGCGTGCGAGAGAGACAGAAAATCAGTCTGAGCGTGACGTCACAATTTAGTTCCAAGGGGCACACCAAGGGGTCATGGCCGACAGATAGATGTATGGAATGGCATGACCAAGGTAGGGTGGGCAAGGGTTCCTCGAAACAGTTGAGGATCGTCCGGCTGTCTTATAGGTAATCGTCCTTGTTATGTGGTCATTTGTACTGAACTCTATCCGGTGAAGTGTATGGCTTGTTTTTTTCTTGCACGGTAAATTTAAAATAAAGAAAGTAAAGGGCCTCGGACTATGGCAATCAAAATAACTCCACCCCCCTTGCCGACGAGCTAGCAGCCGGAAACAATACGTGCCGGTCATAGCCGAGTAATACCATCCCGCCCAAGTACTCGTTACTCATTAAAAGCTCTTATAGTCTTTGAGCACTAGGCTCTAATAGGGACGGACAGACAGACAGGGCTAAATCGACTCGGCTATTGATGCTAATCAAAACTCTATATACTTTATGGGGTCGGAAACGATTCCTTCCATCCACTTTTACCACAAATCTAATATACCCCAATACTCATTTTGAGTATCGGGTATAAAAATTGTGCGCACTGAAACATTTTTCAACTTTGAGTGCTCATATCTTCTAAACGAAAAGTCCGAATTTGAAAGGTTAATTTTTAAAAGCTCTGGAAAATTCTCTATTAGATGCGTATATTCATGGTATCCAAAGCGCTAAAAAAATCTCCGAGTTTTGCCACCTATTTTCGTCGGAATCGCCCCTGTGCGACGATCCAACCCTAAGGTAGCAAACGCACATGGTCTGCCAACTGGAGGCGATGTGGGAGGGGGCCAAGCTGGAGGTTGTGGACCGGAAGCTTATCCCGTCCAAACCTAAGGCGAAGGTACTCTTCCCCATCACAATCCAGGGGGAGCGAGCGCTGAAGCTCCTTCATCGGCAAAACGCAAACGTGCCAACGACCGATTGGAGGATCTTACACATTGGTAGCCCACTATCCAACGAGGGGGGCCAATGTGTGATCATCCAAATAAATAAGGAAGCAGAGGATCTGCTGTACTCCAAATTCGGGAAGATGGCGTGGGGCATGGGAAACGTCTACCTGCGCCTCAAAAAGCGCACACCCTACAGGCAGGCGAGGTGGAAAGGGACTTAGGTCTCGAATCCATCGTGGAGGCCGCCCAGGGTCTTGCGCTCGAAGACGCAGAGGAAGAAGAGGAGGACGGTGACATGATAGTCAACCCGTCAGGTGCAATTGAGCCAGCCACCCATGATGCTGAGAGTGCTGCAGCTCAACTTGCATAAAAGCAAGGTAGCGTATGGCTCATGACAGAGCCGCACCACCCGACGAACTCAGAAGTCTGGTGACAAAAGCCGGCACCAAAAACCATTAACTCGTAATCGTGACGGACGCCACAATCTGTACTTTATACTAGCAACTAATCTATATATAGCAAACGTTGGGGAGGAGCACACCTTCTTAGGTCCGACCTCATTCAACGTGCTAGACCTAACACTTGCAACGGGAAACAGTACAATGGTATCAGGCTGGAGAGTCCTTGAAAGACCCTCCTTCTCAGATCATAAGTATATTCAGTTTAAGTGCTATTTCAAATACTCTTCGAAGGTAACAGTCTATAGAAACCCCCGGAATACAAACTGGGAAAAGTTTAAAAAGACAGTTACTTCGAAGCTCGCGAGTCCGGGCACAGTGAAATCCGCGGAGGACATACAGAAGTCTCTAGAGAACCTAACAAACGCGTTACTGGACGCCTACCACACATCGTGCAAACCCTCGAGGACGAAGAAGAGGTCCAAGCCACTCTGGTGGAACCGGGATCTCTCTATTCAAAGGAACAACCTCATGCAAATCTTTAAGATCGCCAAACAAGCGAACGAAACGATAGTCTATGAGGAATACAGACTCCTACTTAGGAGCTACAAGAAGAAAATACGCAAAGCACAACGGAACTCGTGGAGGACCTTCTTCTCCAACATCGAGAAAGTACCAGAAACCGCACGGCTTCGGAAGCTGCTCTCTAAGCAGCCTACCATACAAAGCCAATTAAAGCTAGACGACGGACAGTGGACAGAGGGCAGTGATGAAGCCCTAACAGCACTAATGGAGGAGCATTTCCCTGGCTGCACCGAGGTCGCTGATGCCAAAGAGCACCAGGACCTAGCAACACCCCAAACAGATCTATTAACCACTAAGCGCATCCACTGGGCAATAGACTCCTTTGCACAAAAGCACCAGGACTGAACGGGGTATTCTCAGCCATGATGCAGGTAACCAAAGCGGCGATTACCCGCAATATTCACATATTGTCTAAGTACAGGCTACATCCCTGTCCCAAAGGCAGGAAAGTGCAGCCATGCGAGTCCCAAGGACTATAGACCGATAAGCCTTACCTCCTTTATATTACAAACACTAGAAAAGCTGCTGGACTTACACATCAGGAATGAGGTAGGAGGACTGATGTCAACCAACCAGCATGCCTATACCAAAGGGAAATCGGTGGAGACAGCACTACACTCGGTAGTAGCTACCATTGAGAAAGCCCTTCACAATAAAAAGTATGCACTGGGAGTATTCGTGGACATCTCCGGAGCATTTAACTACGAAAGCAATAACAAATCGCCTGGTAGCGACTAATACACACCCAGCAATCAACCTGTGGATAAGGAGCCTCCTGGGTTGCAGACGGGTGCAATCAGAGTGGGGCACCGCTTCCATGGTAAAAGAGGCACACAGAGGCACACCCCAGGGTGGAGTCCTGTCGCCCCTCCTGTGGAATCTGATGGTCGACGACCTCATCAGTAGATATGAAAGGAAGGCCAATAATAGCAGCTTATGTGGACGACATAACGTTTGCGCTTTACGCATCCAAGAGGATGCTTAGAAGCTAATGGGGGCTGTCACCTGCTCTGATGAACTGGATTTACATCTGGGTGGTACGACCAACTCTGCTGTATGGAGTCTTAGTGTGCTGGCAAGCTACCGGAAAGAAAACGTATCATAAGCTTATGGAAAAGACTCAGCGACAGGCTTTGCTCTGAATGACAGGGGCGCTGAGGTCAACTCCAACAAAAGCACTCGAAACCTTACATGGAACCTTACCTCATCGCTTCAGGAAATCTGTCGCCACAAGGACACGGGCATACTTCAATTGGCAGGGAATTACATGATTACATGACCCCCCGAACTAGCCTCGACGTAAAAACAACCGCATCTTTGGGACCTGAAGACTGGAAAATCGGTAGAGACCAAACTGAGCACCTCAATATATATACGGACGGCTCCAAGATGGACAAAGGAGTAGGAGTGGGTCTATATTGTACAGACCCTGAACATCCAGGCGGAGGTTTTTGCTATCAGGAAAGCAGAAGAGATCACTCTTCTCACTGATAGAGCACACGATGCGGTCAACCTATTCGTCGACAGCCAAGCGGCGATAAGATCCATGCAGTCCTTCGCGGTTAGTTCCAGAAGTGTCCTGGCGTGCTGGGAGGCACTACATACCCTAAGCACGACAAAGTCTGTGCGGATCTATTGGGTTCCCAGTCACCAAGGCATCGAAGGAGACGAGGCGGCGGACGTAGTAAGCAAGGCGTCGGGCTGGAGAATAAGAGGACCGAGAACGTGCCTTTGTCCCTTAGAACGCTGCAAAGCGATCTAAAGAAGCAGGCCAGATCACAAACCGAAAGCAGATGGAGGAGTACCACCACCTGCAGAACCTCGAAAATAATGTGCAAGGAACGCAATGACAACTTAGCCACTACCTACAGCACCTACCACGAAAGGACTGTAGATTGTTAGTGGGAATACTAACAGGTCATTGCCTGGCTGCTGCACATGCAACAAAGCTAGGCATCACCAACAGAGACAGTTGTAGGAAACGCAATGAACCTGGGGCGAAACCCTGGAACATCTCATCTACAACTGTCCGGCTCTCTCAAGGGCAAGGAGGAGATACCTGGGCGCCCCAGTGCTGGCATCACTGTAAGATTCCTCCAAGAGGACGCCACAGGAACTGCTGGCCTATGCTAAAAACACCTCGATTCTTGGGGACTTTAAAACCACCTGAACACTCCCGCGATGGTTCCTTCCCCCGACATATTATGAATATAAGAACCCTTTACTAAACTACAATGCCCCGTATAACACCCCGCATATATTATTTACCAACACCCCCTCCACAGATAGCCACCAATCGAAACGCGCCGACTCCATAGCGCTGACCAACCACACCAGTTCACGCGGACTTCCCCCACTCCAGACCAAGCAACCGGCCAGGCGCGGCCCTGATCGCCGCTGACGCAGCAACAACAGGCGTATAAATAGACGCCGGCCAGAACCAGAAGGCAGCTCACGCAGAAACCCGGCTCAGAGTACAGACGTTGTACCGGCGATCAATAGAGTTATCAAACTAATCCAATTTAAAGTGCTAAGATATTCGTCATAAAGTGTCTGTTTGAGATGCCAAGCTTTTTTGGCACCTATGTGTTTCAAAAATGAAAAGAGATTTTGGGTTAAACTTTATAATTCGTATTTAATCTTGGTGGCTTAGCGGAAGCCGATTGCTTGCTATTGCCAGATAAACTTTATGCGAGATCGATATGCAACCAATGCGCAGAGGGGTTAGCATAGAACTAAACTATAAACGACGGCGTTAGATCAAAGTGATTGCCG
This sequence comes from Drosophila persimilis, assembly GCF_003286085.1. Classification (NCBI taxonomy): domain Eukaryota; kingdom Metazoa; phylum Arthropoda; class Insecta; order Diptera; family Drosophilidae; genus Drosophila; species Drosophila persimilis. Next base: position 54,339 of record NW_020825607.1, read on the forward strand.
AAGTGGCGGCAGCAGATCAAAGTAATTGCCGAAGTGGCGGCGGCAGAGAGCCCCTTTAGCGGGAGAGCGCAGCAGCTCTGCAGAAAGTCAACGTTTTACAACATATGTAGGCGGCTCTCTATGCTCATACAATAATAATGTTAAAGTTACGGTTATTCTTCAGCGGCTGGCCCGAACATACTCCCCCCGTTGGGAGCTAGTCTCTCAACAGATTCCTTAAGGTGCAGCAAACATAGCCGAGTGACGGCCCTCCTGATGTTTCCTGAGGATGTCTTCAGGTCAGCGACGCGACACACTCCGTCCTTGCCGAAAACGACATCGACCACTCTAGCCAGTGGCCAACGCATTGAAGGAAGATTTTTGTCCTTCACCAGAACGAGGTCGTTCTTGCAGATGCTTTGCGCGGGGGTACGCCACTTCGCGCGCTCTTGCAAAAGAGCGCGCCAACGGCTCCAAAATATTTTTTGTAGTTGGGTGACCCGCTGCCAGCCATCCAGACGATTGTAGTTCAGCTTCGTTAGGTCAGGCTCGAGGATTTTCTCATGGGGGCCGCCTAAAAGCAGATGAGCAGGAGTCAAAACGTCTAAATCATCAGGATTTTCTGAAAGCGAGAGCAAAGGGCGAGAGTTAACAATTGCAGTGATCTGACAGATCAGAGTGCGCAGCTCGTCGAAGCTAAGCACAGATGGTCCAACTGAGCGGCACAGGTGATATTTTGCGGTCTTCACGGCCGCTTCCCACAACCCGCCAAAATGCGGAGAGCGAGGTGGGATGAAACGCCAGTCGATCGAGTCAGCCAAGCAGGATTCGTGGACCTCCTTCATATGCGGTTCGCTCAGACAGAGCTTCTTTAGCTCCAGAAGCTCGTTCTTGGCCCCAACGAAGTTTGTCACATTGTCCGACCAAATTTGAATTGGCCTTCCTCGAGTGGAAGTAAAACGCTTTAGTGCGCCTAGAAACGATGCGGTGGTCAAATCCTTTACGAGCTCCATGTGTATAGCCTTGGAAGTGAAGCAGATGAATACGCTAATGTAGCACTTGATCGGAGGCCTTGTGCGGATTTCTGATCGGTAGAAAAAAGGTCCACAGTAATCTACTCCAGTGACTTCAAAAGCTCGAGATCCTTCCATACGTTCCTTAAATAGGTCTCCCATGATGTGTTCGACCATGCGCGGCCTAGTCCTGAAGCATCTCACACATCTGCTGACGACCCTTGACACTGCCTTAACACCTCCAATGGGCCAATATTCCAGCCGAATTTTGGATAGCAAGGCGCGAGGTCCGGCATGGAGGTTTCTTTCATTCCCTTTGGCAGAATGAGCGGGTGCTGAGCGTCAAACCCTAGCGATGAGTTGCCAAGACGACCTCCAACTCTAAGTAGTCCAGAATGATCGGTGAGCGAACTAATAGAACTGGATTTCATGACTCGACCATTGCGCCGAATCTCCTTTATGTCCATCCACAAATTTGCCAGCTGAATGTGTCGAATTAGAAGATGCGTTCCTTGCCGAATATCAGAAACGGTGAGTCCTGGATGCCTAAGACGATGTATAAATTTATGCATGTAGGCGAATGTGCGCTGCATGCGAAAGAATGAATTCTTCTGATCGGCATGTGGAGACGTGATTAGCAATCCTCTCTTGCTATGTTGCTATGTTGTTAGTAGGAGATACAGGCCACTTATCCTTGGAGCATAGCAAAAAGGATGGGCCGTGAAACCATAGCTCTGACTGGATAAGATGGTTGGGAAGCGAGCCTCTCGAGAGAATATCAGCAGGATTTAAAGATGTGCCGTCAACTCCTGAATTGATGCCACTCGATTTGCCACGAAAACTTGAAATTTAGCTGGCTCGTCCCAAATCCAAGATAATGCTGTTGACGAATCCGACCAGCAATAGAACCGACCTGAATTTAAAGAATTTAAAGATTCCCATGTCCTTTAAATTCTGCATGATTTTCGCAAGCAAATGGGCTCCACTTAATCGATATAGTCTTTAGCGGCGCCACTCGCGACTTTGAGCACAAAACGTGGCTCGAAGACTTCCCTGGCTTCCCTGGACACGACATACACGCAAGCGCCATATGCTTCTAAGCTGGCATCACAGAATCCGTGAACTGCTGTAGCCACACTAGAACGAAGAACCAAGCGAGGAAATGAGATCCGAGAAATGCTTGCCAAACTATTTCTCAAGTCCATCCAAGTTGAATGCAATGCTGAGGGGAGGCTTTCATCCCAATCTAAATTTTCTCTCCAAAGCTGCTGAAGGAAGATTTTCACCTGACAATGACTGGATTTATCAATCCAAGAGGGTCGTAGAACCGCGCAATCGTAGACAAAACCGACCGCTTTGATGGCTTTGAGTTTGTGTCCAGTGCGGACAAGGCAAAAAGCAGCTGTTCCGAAGCAGGGTCCCACGCTAAGCCGAGAGTTTTGGCTATGTCGCTTCCATCATTAAACTTTAGGAACTTCTCTATGTCATCTTCAGGGGTTCCCTCAAGTACTTCCTGGTGACTGGAGCACCATTTCCTAAGTCTAAAGTTACCACGGGACAGTAAAGCTTATGTTTGGTGCATCTTGTCCATGACCTGTGCGAATTACCGCCCGAAATAAGGTCATCCACGTAAAACTCCTGCCGCAGAGCAGCTGAGCCAAGAGGGTAGGACTCACCCTCGTCGATGGCCAGCTGGTGCATTGCGCGGACCGCTAAAAATGATGCAGCCCTCGTCCCGTATGTGACGGTGTCTAATGTGTAGACTTGAACCTCGGACTCGATGGAATCTCGCCATAGGATGCACTGATACAAATTGTCGGGTGGAGACACTCGTACGCAGCGGTACATTTTACAAATGTCCCCAGTGAGAGCGACTGGATATGTTCGAAAGCGAATCAATATGTTAAACAATGCAGGCTGAATAACAGGGCCTGTCATCATCACATCATTTAGAGAATATCCAGTTGATGTAGCTGCGGATCCATCGAAAACGACACGGAGTTTTGTCGTCGTACTGTCCTCCTTTAGGACACAGTGATGAGGAAAGAAATATTTGCAGAGGCTACGGGAATCAGGGTTGACTTGGTGCATATGATGCAAATCAATGTACTCCCTCATAAAGGCGGAATACCGCTCCTTGAGTGTAGGATTACGCTCCAGTTTTCGCTCCAGACTGATGAACCGTCGATAAGCCTGAGCATAAGATTCTCCAAACGATCAGTATTGTTATTTAGCGGCAGACGAACTGCATACTCCCCGGATGGCAACCGTGAAAGGTGGCTTACGAAATGTGCTTCACAATCGTCTTCTTCTTTGGTATTCAACCCAGCCTCCACACAATTCTCGACTTCCCAAAACATACGAAGAGTTTTATCAGCTATCGAATCTGGACAATTGTGCGTGGCCAAAAGCGCCGAGCTTGATACCTTCTGTCCACCGCCAGATACGATCCACCCAAGCCGGGTCTTCTACAGAAGAGGCAGTCCATCGGTGAGTTTGATTTGCCCTACGCAGAGGAGATCATAAAAAACGCTCGCACCAATGAGAAGATCAACGCGTTGAGTATTGAAAAATGCTGGATCAGCGAGCTAAGGAGCTAAAGAGCTAAGGAACTAAAACGCCAGACCGATTCTTCACGAGAACCACGGCTGTAGCCGGAAGCACGACATCAGAGTGAAGACCTTGGGCAGCAAGAGAGGTAGACGAAGGTAGAGACGAGCTGCTAGCAGAATTTTGAGCAACGGAAAGAGTGTCCGGTTGAACGGCCAGATCGGGAGGAGTAATACCTGGCCAGCCTTGTGTTGTGCTGTACACTATCGAAGTGCAACAAACTATGATGCCTACCGCCGCATACTCGACATTTTCCACTATTGCATGCGCGGGTCCGGTGCCCCGGTTTTAGGCAATTGAAGCACAGGGAAAGCTTCTTCACTGCTTTGTGGCGCAGCAACGGTGAGAGATTTCCGAATATCTTGCACGAGTATATTCCATGGCCCGCTGAGTGGCAAAAGACGCATACAGACGGGTCGGCGGAAGAGTTGGAAGCTACAAACGTTTTCTTAACCTGCGTATAGGAATGGTTTTTTCCCACCTGATCACCTGATTCCCACCTGTGTCGCTGTAGCATATTCCAATCGCTCCATTTTCTGGCAGCGTTGCTGCAAGAATTCGAATAATTCCTCTGCGGTAGGTATAGCATCCGAAGATGTGTGCTCCTCCCATTTGGTTTGCGTCTTCGAATCCAACTTCTGCAGCAGCATGTTGATGACCATGAATCCTGAAATCTCCTCAGCAGTTCCCAATGTCCGCAACGCTCGCATGTGTAAATTGACTGCATCCGAAAACTCCCGAAGCCTTTTAGCAGAAGGCGAGTCTACCCTCTTTAGCCCAAGAATCTTCTTGATGTGTGCCTGGAAAACAAGTCTTTTGTTATTAAAGCGTTTATTAAGTATATCCAGAGCCGCACGATAATTGGCACTGGAGAGCTCCAACGATCGAACCGAATCCAAAGCCGTATCAGCGAGGCAAGAGCGAAGGTGCTGGAATTTCTCGATGTCACTGAGATCCGCATCCGCTTCAATCACCGATTTGATCATTGCCATAAAATCCGAGAACTCGACGTATCCACCAGAAAAATTTGGCACCTTAAGCTCAGGAAGTCGCTGCTTGTGAGCCATGATGATGGTACTATGTCCGGAACGGCTTGGCAGAGTCGTAGAATGGGCAGCGGCGTGTGACTGGCTTACTTCAACAGCAGCCAGCAACTCAGCTTTCAACGATATGAAAAGAGTATCGAAGATTTCGCGCAGCTCACTCCCTATCTCGTTTTGATCGAGAGCCTCCAATTAATTATGGGCCTTATTGAATTCCTCTCGAATTTCTGCCAACATATCAAGGCGCACCTCAACTTCCGCGGCGGTCAACTTATCGATTTTATTCCCCGCGAAGGATTAGCCAAGCCTGTACAATCGATCATATAATGACTGACTTTTACGCTTGTACAGACTCAGTCTGGAATCAGCCACCACAATATTTCCGCCCGCGCCTGTATTCGGATCGTTGTCCATGTTAACCGTTGTGCAATTCGACACAACAACGGAAAATGAAATACCGCTTAAGCGACGATGTATAGACGCGAGAGCGAGAATGCAAGACACGAAAAGTCAAGAACCGCGGCTGCAGCTGCGCAGAGAATGAGAGATTCGACGCTTAAAGTACCGGAATTTGTCTATAAATATTCCAGCCGCACTCTCACTGAATTTGCACTTTAAACTGTTTTTCAACGTGTACCCAAATGTATTTGTTGGTAGTTAAACTACCCAACAACAAAATATTGTATAATTAATAAGTGTTTTAACGGAGCGCGATTAAGCAATGGTTTTATATCACGTCGGGGGGTCACCAATGTTTGAGATGCCAAGCTTTTTTGGCACCTATGTGTTTCAAAAATGAAAAGAGATTTTGGGTTAAACTTTATAATTCGTATTTAATCTTGGTGGCTTAGCGAGAATGCAAGACACGAAAAGTCAAGAACCGCGGCTGCAGCTGCGCAGAGAATGAGAGATTCGACGCTTAAAGTACCGGAATTTGTCTATAAATATTCCAGCCGCACTCTCACTGAATTTTCACTTTAAACTGTTTTTTAATGTGCACCCAAATGTATTTGTTGGTAGTTAAACTACCCAACAACACAATATTAACGCGATTAAGAAATGGTTTTATATCACGTCGGGGGGTCACCAATGTTTGAGATGCCAAGCTTTTTTGGCACCTATGTGTTTCAAAAATGAAAAGAGATTTTGGGTTAAACTTTATAATTCGTATTTAATCTTGGTGGCTTAGCGGAAGCCGATTGCTTGCTATTGCCAGATAAACTTTATGCGAGATCGATATGCAACCAATGCGCAGAGGGGTTAGTATAGAACTAAACTATAGACGACGGCGTTAGATCAAAGTGATTGCCGAAGTGGCGGCAGCAGATCAAAGTAATTGCCGAAGTGGCGGCGGCAGAGAGTCCTTTAGCGGGAGAGCGCAGCAGCTCTGCAGAAAGTCAACGTTTTACAACATATGTAGGCGGCTCTCTATGCTCATACAATAATAATGTTAAAGTTACGGTTATTCTTCAGCGGCTGGCCCGAACAGTGTCTAATTATAATAATAATATCCAATTGCGTAAGTTCATTCCAACTAGCCGAGACATTTACACTACCCCACACGACGAGCAGCGCTCGCCCCAACACCTATCCACCCTCTCTGAGATAGGCCAACCCCGACGTCTCCCTCAAAGTTCCATCTACTTCTACAAATTTCTTGTGGATTGACCCCTGGACGTGACTGAGCTTACCTCAGCCTGAAATAAGTCCATCACAAGTGGCGCCCGAGCAGGGACCTGAGGGAACGTCAACAAGGGTTTGTCGACTAAAGACCCACGGCCGCTAGAGAACCGAGAAAAACAACGCGAAGAAAGCCCCGACCTCGCAAAATTTCCAGCGGTGCAAGTAGCGCAACGAGCCAACGAAAGCCAGGCGCAGCAACAAAGATACCCGAACGGTGCCGTAACCCCGAGAAGAAATTCAAAACGCCCGCGGCGAAGCTCGACCCAGTGCCCCAGTGAGTACTACCCTGGAGAATTTCTCACCATCCCGGCGGTGAGTACCGGCTGGATACATAAACGTCGCCGGGAGGAGCTGGAATCTTTCGTTGAGGAATTCGGATTCAGCCGCGAGGGTAACGTGGAAGATTTGCGGAGAAATTTCACCGAATTAGTCGCCGGGCCCCTCGAACACGACGCCTGGGTTAGAGTGGTGGAGCTCGAGAGATCACCAGCACGAGCCAGATCCCCACTGCTCAGCACCGTGGCACAAGCGGACAAGCGAAAGACAGACCCCGAGCTCAGCCTACGATTCCCTGGAACTACGGGGGCAAAGCCAGCATCTCACCGACATCGATAACCGCCGAGGATCTTCCGAAACCTTCTTCTTCTTGCCAACTGCAGAAGGAAACGGCCCCACAGACGGCCATTTCTGCAGTCAGGCCGCGAAGATGGCGGAACGGATTCGGAAGAGGGGAATCAGAAGTCAGGATGACCAACTGTCTTTCGTTGAGCTACTGGAAGAGCCCGATTCCGAAAACCTCACCGGAACACCCCGGAACCCGCAAGGGGGCCACACCAAGCCGGCGCTCCAGCCTAGGAAGCTACGCATCGAATGATCACCACTCCTGTAGGAAACCCACACGCGGCCTGCCGCCGTGTCGGAGAAGCCGGACATGCTGACCGTGACTGCACCAACCCATCGATCCTCTTCTGTTAAGGGGCACAGAACTGTTGGGGCACTGTGGACTGTTGCCGCCAACACCCGTCGGGACACGACTCGCATCCCCAGCTCACACGGGAACAGCCGGGCACAATGCTTCCTCCGACACGCAACTAAGAACCCGCTACAAGTACACGGCGGCCGGAGCCACGGTCGACACCGTAGCATGGCGGAGCTTCATCAACGCTGACCTCGCCCGCCAACTCGATCACAACAACGACCTGCGAGAGGCGTGCTTCCAGATCCGCCTGCCCAACGGCTCCGCACGCGAGATATCTCAGATCTTGCTAGCGCGCGTCCGACTAGACGAGCGGGAGGTACAGATACTGCTCCTAGTACTATCGAATATGCTAGAGCAAGTCATTGTGGGGATGGATTTCCTATGCGCCATCGACTCGACGATACAGTGTGGCACCACACGCCTCCATCTCGTGTCCCCCGCCGCCAACGAATCCCCCGAAACGAAACGAGACAAAAGCAGAAGAAAAAAGGAGCTTGAAGAATCTCACTCAATTCTCTGAATCTCTCAATTAGCGACCTGAGGAAATTCCGCGATGGCGAGCCCGAAGAATAGAAGTAACGCACGACCTCTACGACAGACACCGACAAGCTACTCCCGCGCCCTCTCAGGCAGGAACCGGGAAAGGCGACCACCGCCACACGAGGCGCCAATCGGAACCCCAATGCACCAGGAGTCAACTCGCCATCGATCGCCACCGACATTATGGAACGCCACCCAGACAACCCCTCGCACAGCACCGGCATGCGGCCCAGCACCACGCCTGGAGCCATGTCCGAAACTTGCGTCGCCCAAACTAGCCGTCGGTCCAACGCTAGGATCGCCACCGAGACCCACACGGGCACCCTTCCCATGGTTGACACCCAACAAGCGCATTCGACAAAGCGATTCTGCCCGAAAACCCCGACCACACTTGCGACCCAGGAATCGAAGAAGCCTCCGAGGACGATTCAGAACGAATATCCGACCCATGGCCCCCCGAGATCGCGCCTAAAATACAGGAATTTCTGGACGAGGAGCTGACAGCTGCAGACCACCGAGAGATTCTCAGCCTACTATTCTTACGAGAATCGAGCTTGAAGAATCTCACTCAATTCTCAGAATCTCTCAATAAGCGACCTGAGGAAATTCCGTGATGGCGAAGAAAACGAGAAAACCCCAACACAGACCACAGAAGAAACATGTCGCCGGTCCACAACCGGCGACACCACCGAAGGGGAGTCCCCCAAATAAAAAAAAAACGGGCACGCGGATGACCCAAAAGCGCACCCATGATGCAGCGCGGAAGAAATACTTACTTCGTAAGTATAGACCCCGAAAGGCGATATCATCGATCACGCTACGTACGCCCTCACCAGTTCGCGCGGAATTCCCCCACTCCAGACCGAGCAACCGCAAACCCTACGCGGAAATGCACTTTTGTGACCCCCGCTGACGCAGCAACAACAGGCGTATAAATAGACGACGGCCAGAACCAGAAGGCAGCTTACGCAGAAACCCGGCTCAGAGTACAACCGTTGTACCGGGAGCTTACGAGAGATCAGAATAATAACCAACTGCGTAAGTTCATTCCAACTAGCCGAGGCACCGACACTACCTCACCCCAAGTCCACGCACAGCGTTTAAAACTGTAAGGAAGCGATCCTGGGTTGGGGTACATATCTCAGTCTACTCCAGGGTCGAAATTACAGCAATATTTATAATTTGCCGGGACTCCGTATTTCGGACAGACGATGGGGGACGGGGCAGCAGTCCCGCGGACGGGAGCGATCGTATCGTGGGACGTGGCAGTTGGTTCCACCGAGAGCACTCCGGTTATCGCCGAATAGCGCCTTCAGAACCCCACCGAACTCAGGATCAATACGGAGGTCTTTACTATGCGATATTACCGACAGGTGTCGCCGAGAGTACCTAGGCTACCGCCGGACAGTACTTACGGGACCCTGCCGGCCTGAGAGTTACTACGACGCGGAAGGGGGACTTGGCTATGCGGAAATACCGACAAGTATCGCCGAGACTACCTAGGCTATCGCCGGATGTACTTACGGGACCCTGTCGGCCTAAGAATTACTACGACGCGGAAGGGGGACTTTGCTATGCGGAAATACCGGCAAGTATAACCGAGAGTGCCTAGGTTATCGCCGGACGGCACTTACGGGACCCTGTCGGCCTAAGAATTACTACGACGCGGAAAGGGGACTTTGCTATGCGGAAATACCGGCAAGTATCGCCGAGAGTACCTAGGCTATCGCCGGACGGTACTTACGGGACCCTGTCGGCCTAAGAATTACTACGACGCGGAAAGGGGAATTTTGCTATGCGGGAATACCGACAAGTATCGCCGAGAGTACCTAGGCTATCGCCGGACGGTACTTACGGGACCCTGTCGGCCTAAGAATTACTACGAGGATCAGAGATATCGACGAGCATCACCGAGAGTGCCTAGGCAATCGCCGGATAGCACTTACGGGACACAGTCGAACTAAGAACTACTACGGGGGTCGGGGATATCGACAGGCATCGCCGAGAATGCCTAGGAAATCGCCGGATAGCACTTACGGGACGCTGTCGAACTAAGAATTACTGCGAGGATCGGGGATACCGGCAAGCATCGCCGAGAATGGCTAGGCAATCGCCGGATAGCACTTACGGGACCCCGCCGAACTAAGAATTACTACGAGTACGAGAGTACCGACGCGTATCGCCGAGAGCGCCTAGGCAATCGCCGGATAGCACTCACGGGACACTGTCGGGCTAAACATTACTGCGAAAGTCTTTATCATACAGGGCAGGTATCGCCGATAGGGCTTAGGCAATCGCCCTTCGGGACCCAGGGAGCTACGGGGATCAGGCGAGACACCAACAGGAGTCACCGGGGGCGCTTAGACGATCGTCGGACAGCGGCCTCGGGACCCTGCGGGGTCACAAACTACGGGATGAGATCATGCGGAGGGAACGCCGACAGGTATCACCGGGAACGCCTAGGCAATCGCCGGACAGCGGACTCAGGATCCTGTCGGGCTACGAACTACTGGATGGAATCACACAGACTCGGGCAAGAGTCGGGAGGAAGGGCAGAGAAGATGAAGCCTCGGGCCTCCAGGTTCCCTAGTGTATAGATTGTTGGTGGTCGTGCTATGTTTCTGTTATATTACATTTCACTTTGTGACGCCCAGCGCCAGGAAGACCAAGCGCCGGCGCCACAAACACCACAACAATATCACTAGAAACACCAAGACAAGCCATGAAGACTAGAAAATAAGTATTAGTAGGATAAGTAGAACATAAGCGACAAATACATGAAGACCTGCCACATAAGAAATAAATATAAATAAGCAAACAATAAAAGAGACACAAAACCAACCACTGCTGATCACCACCAATGGGCCCGTAGCACAGCCACCCACGGTCCAACGAGCACACTATCAGCCGATCCGTACAAACGCGTTAGGGACCCCTCAGCACAACGCGCTAGGGACAGACCGTACGATCAGCTGCTTTTCGGAAATAAAAGGGGCTCCGCCAGAGCGATCAGGGCAGTTCGGCTCCGGCCAGTGGAGAGGTAAGCATCAATAGCAGCCACCAGCAGCCCCAGCGATCCTCCCATCCTCCTCGGAGCGCATTAAACCTCCGCCACCTTTCCCCTCCTTGGAGCGCATTCTCCTCCGTAATATTATTTCTCCTCGGAGCGCATTAACCCTCCGCAACCTTATTTCTCCTCAGAGCGCATTAACCCTCCGCAACATTATTTCTCCTCGGAGCGCATTAACCCTCCGCAACATTATTTCTCCTCGGAGCGCATTAACCCTCCGCAGCATTATTTCTCCTCGGAGCGCATTAACCCTCCGCAACCCTATTTCTCCTCGGAGCGCATTAACCCTCCGCAACATTATTTCTCCTCGGAGCGCATTAACCCTCCGCAACATTACTCCTCCTCGGAGCGCATTCACCCTCCGCAACATTCTTCCCCTCGGAGCGCATTAGACCTCCGCGACCTCCACCGACCCGACCAGAAGACTACCAGGACCCGCACGCAACCATCCGCCACGTGCGGCCAACCCGAAGGACGACACCGAAGGACGAGCCAGCAGAAAAACACCCGCGCAACTACCAAACTTTGTACCTTTAAGAACAATAAAAATAACTCTATCTCTTTTATTACCGCTCAAAGCCCGCCTTATTCTTGAACCACTAGACTCTCTTTCAGCTACCACACCCAGAGATCATACAAATTTCTTTGGAACACCCGTCGGGACACGACTCGCATTCCCAGCTCACACGGGAACAGCCGGGCACGACGCTTCCTCCGACACGTAACTAAAGAACCCGCTACAAGTACACGGCGGCCGGAGCCACGGTCGACACCGTAGCATCGCGAAGCTTCATCAACGCTGACCTCGCCCGCCAACTCGATCACAACAACGACCTGCGAGAGGCGTGCTTCCAGATCCGCCTGCCCAACGGCTCCGCACGCGAGATATCTCAGATCTTAAAAGCGCGCGTCCGACTAGACGAGCGGGAGGTACAGATACTGCTCCTAGTACTATCGAATATGCTAGAGCAAGTCATTGTGGGGATGGATTTCCTATGCGCCATCGACTCGACGATACAGTGTGGCACCACACGCCTCCATCTCGTGTCCCCCGCCGCCAACGGATCCCCCGAAACGAAACGAGACAAAAGCAGAAGAAAAAAGGAGCTTGAAGAATCTCACTCAATTCTCTGAATCTCTCAATTAACGACCTGAGGAAATTCCGCGATGGCGAGCCCGAAGAATAGAAGTAACGTAACAAAAGACGCACGACCTCTACGACAGACACCGACAAGCTACTCCCGCGCCCTCTCAGGCAGGAACCGGGAAAGGCGACCACCGCCACACGAGGCGCCAATCGGAACCCCAATGCACCAGGAGTCAACACGCCATCGATCGCCACTGACATCATGGAACGCCTCCCAGACAACCCCTCGCACAGCACCGGCATGCGGCCCAGCACCACGCCTGGAGCCATGTCCGAAACTTGCGTCGCCCAAACTAGCCGTCGGTCCACCGCTAGGATCGCCACCGAGACCCACACGGACACCCTTCCCATGGTTGACACCCAACAAGCGCATTCGACAAAGCGATTCTGCCCGAAAACCCCGACCACACTTGCGACCCAGGAATCGAAGAAGCCTCCGAGGACGATTCAGAACGAATTTCCGACCCATGGCCCCCCGAGATCGCGCCTAAAATACAGGAATTTCTGGACGAGGAGCTGACAGCTGCAGACCACCGAGAGATTCTCAGCCTACCATTCTTACGAGAATCGAGCTTGAAGAATCTCACTCAATTCTCAGAATCTCTCAATAAGCGACCTGAGGAAATTCCGCGATGGCGAAGAAAACGAGAAAACCCCAACACAGACCACAGAAGAAACATGACGCCGGTCCACAACCGGCGACACCACCGAAGGGGAGTCCCCCAAATAAAAAAAAAAACGGGCACGCGGATGACCCAAAAGCGCACCCATGATGCAGCGCGGAAGAAATACTTACTTCGTAAGTATAGACCCCGAAAGGCGATATCATCGATCACGCTACGTACGCCCTCACCAGTTCGCGCGGAATTCCCCCACTCCAGACCGAGCAACCGCAAACCCTACGCGGAAATGCACTTTTGTGACCCCCGCTGACGCAGCAACAACAGGCGTATAAATAGACGACGGCCAGAACCAGAAGGCAGCTTACGCAGAAACCCGGCTCAGAGTAAAACCGTTGTACCGGGAGCTTACGAGAGATCAGAATAATAACCAACTGCGTAAGTTCATTCCAACTAGCCGAGGCACCGACACTACCTCACCCCAAGTCCACGCACAGCGTTTAAAACTGTAAGGAAGCGATCCTGGGTTGGGGTACATATCTCAGTCTACTCCAGGGTCGAAATTACAGCAATATTTATAATTTGCCGGGACTCCGTATTTCGGACAGACGATGGGGGACGGGGCAGCAGTCCCGCGGACGGGAGCGATCGTATCGTGGGACGTGGCAGTTGGTTCCACCGAGAGCACTCCGGTTATCGCCGAATAGCGCCTTCAGAACCCCACCGAACTCAGGATCAATACGGAGGTCTTTACTATGCGATATTACCGACAGGTGTCGCCGAGAGTACCTAGGCTACCGCCGGACAGTACTTACGGGACCCTGCCGGCCTGAGAGTTACTACGACGCGGAAGGGGGACTTGGCTATGCGGAAATACCGACAAGTATCGCCGAGAGTACCTACGGGACCCTGTCGGCCTAAGAATTACTACGAGGATCAGAGATATCGACGAGCATCACCGAGAGTGCCTAGGCAATCGCCGGATAGCACTTACGGGACACAGTCGAACTAAGAACTACTACGGGGGTCGGGGATATCGACAGGCATCGCCGAGAATGCCTAGGAAATCGCCGGATAGCACTTACGGGACGCTGTCGAACTAAGAATTACTGCGAGGATCGGGGATACCGGCAAGCATCGCCGAGAATGCCTAGGCAATCGCCGGATAGCACTTACGGGACCCCGCCGAACTAAGAATTACTACGAGTACGAGAGTACCGACGCGTATCGCCGAGAGCGCCTAGGCAATCGCCGGATAGCACTCACGGGACACTGTCGGGCTAAACATTACTGCGAAAGTCTTTATCATACAGGGCAGGTATCGCCGATAGGGCTTAGGCAATCGCCCTTCGGGACCCAGGGAGCTACGGGGATCAGGCGAGACACCAACAGGAGTCACCGGGGGCGCTTAGACGATCGTCGGACAGCGGCCTCGGGACCCTGCGGGGTCACAAACTACGGGATGGGATCATGCGGAGGGAACGCCGACAGGTATCACCGGGAACGCCTAGGCAATCGCCGGACAGCGGACTCAGGATCCTGTCGGGCTACGAACTACTGGATGGAATCACACAGACTCGGGCAAGAGTCGGGAGGAAGGGCAGAGAAGATGAAGCCTCGGGCCTCCAGGTTCCCTAGTGTATAGATTGTTGGTGGTCGTGCTATGTTTCTGTTATATTACATTTCACTTTGTGACGCCCAGCGCCAGGAAGACCAAGCGCCGGCGCCACAAACACCACAACAATATCACTAGAAACACCAAGACAAGCCATGAAGACTAGAAAATAAGTATTAGTAGGATAAGTAGAACATAAGCGACAAATACATGAAGACCTGCCACATATGAAATAAATATAAATAAGCAAACAATAAAAGAGACATAAAACCAACCACTGCTGATCACCACCAATGGGCCCGTAGCACAGCCACCCACGGGCACACCCACAGCTGACCGCCCCAAGTGTGACCATAACCCAAGCTCCAACGAGCACACTATCAGCCGATCCGTACAAACGCGTTAGGGACCCCTCAGCACAACGCGCTAGGGACAGACCGTACGATCAGCTGCTTTTCGGAAATAAAAGGGGCTCCGCCAGAGCGATCAGGGCAGTTCGGCTCCGGCCAGTGGAGAGGTAAGCATCAATAGCAGCCACCAGCAGCCCCAGCGATCCTCCCATCCTCCTCGGAGCGCATTAAACCTCCGCCACCTTTCCCCTCCTCGGAGCGCATTCTCCTCCGTAATATTATTTCTCCTCGGAGCGCATTAACCCTCTGCAACCTTATTTCTCCTCAGAGCGCATTAACCCTCCGCAACATTATTTCTCCTCGGAGCGCATTAACCCTCCGCAACATTATTTCTCCTCGGAGCGCATTAACCCTCCGCAGCATTATTTCTCCTCGGAGCGCATTAACCCTCCGCAACCTTATTTCTCCTCGGAGCGCATTAACCCTCCGCAACATTATTTCTCCTCGGAGCGCATTAACCCTCCGCAACATTACTCCTCCTCGGAGCGCATTCACCCTCCGCAACATTCTTCCCCTCGGAGCGTATTAGACCTCCGCGACCTCCACCGACCCGACCAGAAGACTACCAGGACCCGCACGCAACCATCCGCCACGTGCGGCCAACCCGAAGGACGACACCGAAGGACGAGCCAGCAGAAAAACACCCGCGCAACTACCAAACTTTGTACCTTTAAGAATAATAAAAATAACTCTATCTCTTTTATTACCGCTCAAAGCCCGCCTTATTCTTGAACCACTAGACTCTCTTTCAGCTACCACACCCAGAGATCATACAAATTTCTTTGGAACACCCGTCGGGACACGACTCGCATTCCCAGCTCACACGGGAACAGCCGGGCACGACGCTTCCTCCGACACGTAACTAAAGAACCCGCTACAAGTACACGGCGGCCGGAGCCACGGTCGACACCGTAGCATCGCGAAGCTTCATCAACGCTGACCTCGCCCGCCAACTCGATCACAACAACGACCTGCGAGAGGCGTGCTTCCAGATCCGCCTGCCCAACGGCTCCGCACGCGAGATATCTCAGATCTTGCTAGCGCGCGTCCGACTAGACGAGCGGGAGGTACAGATACTGCTCCTAGTACTATCGAATATGCTAGAGCAAGTCATTGTGGGGATGGATTTCCTATGCGCCATCGACTCGACGATACAGTGTGGCACCACACGCCTCCATCTCGTGTCCCCCGCCGCCAACGGATCCCCCGAAACGAAACGAGACAAAAGCAGAAGAAAAAAGGAGCTTGAAGAATCTCACTCAATCTGAATCTCTCAATTAGCGACCTGAGGAAATTCCGCGATGGCGAGCCCGAAGAATAGAAGTAACGTAACAAAAGACGCACGACCTCTACGACAGACACCGACAAGCTACTCCCGCGCCCTCTCAGGCAGGAACCGGGAAAGGCGACCACCGCCACACGAGGCGCCAATCGGAACCCCAATGCACCAGGAGTCAACACGCCATCGATCGCCACCGACATCATGGAACGCCTCCCAGACAACCCCTCGCACAGCACCGGCATGCGGCCCAGCACCACGCCTGGAGCCATGTCCGAAACTTGCGTCGCCCAAACTAGCCGTCGGTCCAACGCTAGGATCGCCACCGAGACCCACACGGGCACCCTTCCCATGGTTGACACCCAACAAGCGCATTCGACAAAGCGATTCTGCCCGAAAACCCCGATTACACTTGCGACCCAGGAATTGAAGAAGCCTCCGAGGACGATTCAGAACGAATTTCCGACCCATGGCCCCCCGAGATCGCGCCTAAAATACAGGAATTTCTGGACGAGGAGCTGACAGCTGCAGACCACCGAGAGATTCTCAACCTACCATTTTTACGAGAATCGAGCTTGAAGAATTTCACTCAATTCTCTGAATCTCTCAAAACGCCCGGCGCGAAGGGCACACCCCGGCCGAAGTGCCGTCACAGTGGCGCCCGAGCAGGTTGTGGTAGCATAAGAAGCATAATCTCAAAGGTCAAGATGGCAAAACAATGGATAAACCAAGCAACGAAACTGGAGTTACAAAACTATGGCGAGGAATTCGGATTGGAGAAACTGGATGGACTAGAAACCCAAAAGAAACAAATTTTACAATTTTCGGACAGAACAGACCTCCCAATACATATTCGAGAGAGGCTAGAACAACTAGCAAATACCCAAACACGAGGGAGAAGCCCGAGAACCAAGAGCCCAAGGCAACAATCACCAAAAGGAGTACCACAAAAACCAACATTGGAAGAGAGCCAAGGGGAGACCAGGACAGGCAGGAAGAAATCGCTATTTCGAAAACATATAAAGAAAGGATCACCAGAAGCAGTAGCGATAATAGAAAAAATACGCAAGTGGGACCTGATCTTTACAGGAAAAGGAGGGCTGCTAGAATTCCTGAGCAGGATGGAGGAATTAGCAGAAACCTACGGGGTAGAACCGGACCACCTCGTATTCGCAATGCCGATAATTCTGGAAGAAAGCGCACTAGACTGGTGGCACACAAAGCCAGCGCCAGTCACATCATGGGAGGATGCAAAGGTCGGACTAAAAGAGAACTTCATATCCCCCAGATACCAAGAGGAGCTTGCAAACGGAAACAGAACCAGTTCGAGACTATATCCCAGTAATAAGGAAGTTAATGAGGTTCGGAACCTACACAGAGCAGGAAAAACTGGAAATAATATACCAGAACTGCCGGCTGCCGCTGAAACTATACGTGAAGAGGAGAGAATTCCAAACGCTGTCGGAATTCATGATCATCACAGAGGAATTCGAAAAAATTGAGACAGATGCAGGACTCTCCAAGGTTACAGGTCGCCAATGGAATTACCCACAAAACGACCAACCAGCTTGGCAAAGGACGCAATACCGACAAAGGAAATGTCAAAGATGTGGAAACTATGGGCACGAGGCCCGAACATGCAACAGGGAACCCGTACTGTACTGCTGGACCTGCAACAAACAAGGAGTACGCACAATAGACTGCTGCAGAAAACAACCGGAAAACACACAGGGCGCAGGACCAACCCGCGAATCTCCTGTGGCCCAAAACCAGCTGAGCGGGACAACACACAACTAATATTTAACAAGAACTGACTTTTAGGACGGGCCAGGATTGGATCACAACTGATGGATGTAATCATCGATACAGGGGCAACAAGATGCATGATAAACGAAAGGGCGGCCGAAAAACTAAAAGAAGAAGGCATCGAAGGAGTGGAAAACAGATTAATCGGTCTCGCGGATGGAAGCACTCGGAGAACAACACGGAGAATTCAACTAACAGTAGAACTAGGGGGAAAAGAGACCACCCTAATCATCATTCCTAATCATGACAGGGGTACCAGACACCCCCATACTAGGAATGCAATTTTTAAAGGATGCAGGCACATCAATAACGTGCGGAGAAGCCACAGTAAACTTCAACGGGGAACCAAACCCAAAGAGAAAGGAGGAAAGCGCAAGAAATTCAGTAACAGAGCCGACGGACGAAGAAATCGAAAAATGGATTAAAACGGAGGTACAAAAATCCAACACGCTTGAAGGGGTGAGCAAAGTTACGAAACCTCGGATATTTCTGAAGGATGACAGACCAGTCAAACAGAGGTATTACCCAAGAAACCCAGCGCAAATGGAAATCATCAACAAAGAGATCAGCGAACTCATAAAGCAAGATCTAAAAGAACCATCACACAGCCCATACAGCTCGCCGATTGTTCTCATAAAAAAGAAAACCGGAGATTGGAGGGTCTGCGTGGACTACCGACTGTTAAACGAAAAAACAGAGAAGGATGCATACCCATTACCACGGATGGACTTTATTCTAAATCAGCTTAAAAAGGCTAAATACATTAGCACGCTCGACTTAAAGTCAGGGTATTGGCAAATCCCAATGGAAAAACAGAGCCGACAGTACACAGCCTTTACAGCTCCCGGGCGAGGATTGTACCAATGGAAGGTCATGTCATTCGGACTCACAACAGCACCTGCTACGTTCCAAAGAGCCCTAGACTCGGTAATCGGCCCGGACATGGAACCATTCGCTTTCGCATACCTAGACGACATAATCGTAATGGGGCGGACGAAAGTTGAACACATGCAGAAACTACAAACGGTACACTTTTTCCAACAGAAACTTAAATACCTAGGACACATGGTGAGCGAGGAAGGAATACACACAGACCCAGCAAAAATAGAGGAAGCAAACACAATAACGATGCCCTCTCTCTACCTTTTCAGACAGATGGAAAATAAAGAAGATAAATTCAACATTTCGGCCCGGAAATTCAAAGAAAGGATGGCACAGGCCAGCCACAAAAACCGAGCGGCAAAACTACTATCGGCAAAACTAAGTATCAGGAACAATGGTGTCAGCACCCAGGAAAACAGCAACAAACAAAACGATGGAAACCACGGCAGGACAGCGCGAGACTCAAGGAGAACAAGTAGCAACGCACAATGAAGTAATCCCAACAAAAAAGAGGATCAGCTGGGCAAACCAGGCCAACCTACAGGAACAAACGTCACGAAGAATCAGCGAACAACAGGCACGGAACTTTCCTGGTCAAAACAAGTGGAAGACGAAGAGTCCGACCGGGACGTGCTAGACCTAAACCCCGAGCGGCCAACACCAGAACCGGAAACCCGGAAACCCATCCAGAGAGGCACCATCCCGGGCGAATGGAATGTCCCGGAAAAATTCGAACTAGCGACCACGGCGATCGAACTAGTCAAAGCAAAACTCCACGACCGCCCAAAACACACTCAACGACGGTTCAAACTATGGAACGAGAAACAGGAGGCGTGTTGGGTGAAGATCTGCCGAGCCGCATCAGCGCATGGTTCCAAACAATTGGCAACGCTCCACTGGGAAAGGAGGGAGGAGTGTGACGCCCAGCGCCAGGAAGACCAAGCGCCGGCGCCACAAACACCACAACAATATCACTAGAAACACCAAGACAAGCCATGAAGACTAGAAAATAAGTATTAGTAGGATAAGTAGAACATAAGCGACAAATACATGAAGACCTGCCACATAAGAAATAAATACAAACGAGGGGGAACGTTGTGAGTTGCTGCGGACACCGCAACTCTAGAGTTATACCCGATACTAAGTCAGTATGGCTCTCCTGCGGCAGAGGCCGCTAATATTAAACGACACGACAAAGAGTGCGTGCGAGAGAGACAGAAAATCAGTCTGAGCGTGACGTTGGGCGCTGCGTAGCCACTGCAAATTGATTTGTTTCCTTTGGCTATAAAAATGATCTGATCTGATCCAGATTCAGCAATCTGATAGATATGGTCGGTATCTATGATTCTGCGTTTTTAGTTTTCTCAAATCTGCAATATTGTGGATGCAACAGATTTTCGTCCTTTGTGGGGGCGGAAGGGGGTGGGGCGAAATTTTGAGATAAAGGTTTTATAGTGAGATCTAACAGAAGTGCGGATACCAAATTTGGTTACTCTAGCTTTAATAGTCTCTGAGATTTGTGAATATCCCCAGATTTGCATCCTTTGCGGGGGCGGAAGGGGGTGTGGCGAAATTTTGAAACAAACTCGTCTCGGTCCGATATATTAGGAGTGTGGATACCAAATTTGGTTGCTCTAACTTTTATAGTCTCTGAGATCTAGGCGCTAATGTTTTACTCTAAGCAAAGCCGCCTATGCTACCTGTGTGTTAGAGAGAGACAGGGCGAGAAAAAATGAAATTGTTTTCTTGATGGTGGCTATAATAGTAATACGATCCAATTCAGATTCTGCAGTCTAAAAAATATGGTCATTCTCTACGATTCTGCGTTTTTTGTTTTCTCGTATCTTTAAAATTGTGGATGCCACAGATTTTCGCCCTTTGTGGGGGCGGAAGTGGGCGGGGCAAAGTTTTGAAATATTTTTGTAGCAGTGACATATCACAGAAGTCTGGATCCAAAACATCGTTGCTCTAGCTCTTATAGTCTTTGAGCATTAGGCGCTGAAGGGGACGGACAGACGGACAGACGGACGGACGGACAGACGGACAGACAGACATGGCTCAATCGACTCGGCTATTGATGCTGATCAAGAATATATATACTTTATGGGGTCGGAAACGATTCCTTCTGGACGTTACACACATCCACTTTTACCACAAATCTAATATACCCCAATACTCATTTTGAGTATCGGGTATAATAAACAAACAATAAAAGAGACATAAAACCAACCACAGATGATCACCACCAATGGGCCCGTAGCACAGCCACCCACGGTCACACCCACAGCTGACCGCCCCAAGTGTGACCATAACCCAAGCTCCAACGGGCACACTATCAGCCGATCCGTACAAACGCGTTAGGGACCCCTCAGCACAACGCGCTAGGGACAGACCGTACGATCAGCTGCTTTTCGGAAATAAAAGGGGCTCCGCCAGAGCGTCAGGGCAGTTCGGCTCCGGCCAGTGGAGAGGTAAGCATCACTAGCAGCCACCAGCAGCCCCAGCGATCCTCCCATCCTCCTCGGAGCGCATTAAACCTCCGCCACCTTTCCCCTCCTCGGAGCGCATTCACCATCCGCAACATTATTTCTCCTCGGAGCGCATTAACCCTCCGCAACATTCTTCCTCCTCGGAGCGCATTAACACTCCGCAACATTATTTCTCCTCGGAGCGCATTAACCCTCCGCTACCTTATTTCTCCTCGGAGCGCATTAACCCTCCGCAACATTATTTCTCCTCGGAGCGCATTAACCCTCCGCAACCTTATTTCTCCTCGGAGCGCATTAACCCTCCGCAACATTATTTCTCCTCGGAGCGCATTCACCCTCCGCAACATTCTTCCCCTCGGAGCGCATTAGACCTCCGCGACCTCCACCGACCCTACCAGGACCCGCACGCAACCATCCGCCACGTGCGGCCAACCCGAAGGCCGACACCGAAGGACGAGCCAGCAGAAAAACACCCGCGCAACTACCAAACTTTGTACCTTTAAGAACAATAAAAATAACTCTATCTCTTTTATTACCGCTCAAAGCCCGCCTTATTCTTGAACCACTAGACTCTCTTTCAGCTACCACACCCAGAGATCAAACAAATTTCTGTGGAACTCGGCGCGACGAGCATACCCTGGCCGAAGCGCCGTCACAACTTTATTCTTTCTGGGTCCCCTACCTATCTCACCGCTCAGCAGCCCGTATGCACGTCTAGAGACTCGCTTACCCCTGAACTCCCACGCTTATATTCGTCGAAAGCCTCCTCTTCCCCGTGGGTGCGGTGTAGATGCACTTTTCGTACGCTACTCGAATTTTGTCCGCAAACACGTCCGACTCCTACGACTGCTTCAAAACCAATTTTCCTCTTTCCACGTTTTCCCAGCTCAGAGCCGGCGTTCTGCTGGCTCTGCCGATCCAGCGTCAGCGTGGGCGGCTAGCGTCGTCGTTCTCGCCGCGGCAGAGGGCTGGCAGAGGGCGTCGTTACTTCGCTTTAGTTTTCCGCGTCTCTCTTCTGCCGTTTCTGCCGTGGGCTTACTGTTCCAGCGCTTCGTTGCTGCGTCGACGCTGGCGGCTTATCTTTTCGGCTCTTGGTGTATTTCTCTCTCTCTTTGGCTTCCGCTGCGTTGTTGTCGTCGGGTTTGTTTTCCCCTACGTGGAGCTTAGAGACCCCTCGGGCCGTGTAATATATAAAATTAATGTCATGTAGCCTTCGTGGCCTTCCCCCCCCCCCCCCCCATTAACCTAAAACTGAAAAGTCAATAAAGAAAAGTCAAAAATCTTAATTCTAATAACGTAATCTCGGGTCCCTCCTATGGGAAAATGACGGCGAACTGATGGGCGGAAAAAATGTGGGTGGAGCGTACGCTCCCTCACACCCCCTCCATACTTCGGGGGTGCCGAAGAGTGACGGTGACGGCCCGGCTGCGGGTAATCTTTATGCGGAAGCAAGTGCCGTCATGGACCTCCAGTCGCCGGACTCCCAGTCGGTAGGCGCGATCGCGTAAGAATACGGTGATGTTGGATATGAGGTCCCGGGGCAACTGTCGACCTGGCGCGTTGGTCCGCCATTCGGGGGGAGCCTCTGCCCATTCCGGGTCGTCCTGCACAGCGGCTACCGTAGGGTGGAGTCGGTGGTGTATACATGTGACCTGCGGGTTTGTTCTGGCTCACCTTAAATTTTTGGCAGCTTTCGAAATGTTTCACGTATCGGGCCACGTCTCTGTAGAGTCCTGGCCAGTAATATCGTTGGGTTACCCGAGTGGTGGTCTTCCGTATTCCTAGGTGTCCGGCGGTCGGGTGATCGTGGCATTCTTCTAACACTCGTTTACGATGGCCACTGGTGACGCATAACTTCCACTGGTGATATTCTTCCTCGATTGGTCGGTGTCCAGGCTGCCGGTAGATCTGTCCGTTCTCGATGATAAATTCTCTGCATTCCTCAGGTCGTGACTGGATGGTCGGTGATGACGTTGAAGTGGTAGCCCTCCAGGTAGCATCGTAATTTCCTGATGGCCCAGACGATGGCTAAGCACTCCTTTTCCGTGGCTGAGTAATTCTCTTCTGCTTTCAAGAGCCTTCGACTGGCGTAGGCTATGACCCTCTCCTCTCCACTGATCTGTTGCGTCAGGACTGCCCCTAGACCGTAGTCGCTTGCGTCAGTTTGTAGAGCGAACCTCTCCGCGAAATCCGGGCAGGCTAAGACGGGTGCTCGGGTTAACTTCTCCTTCAACTCCTCGAAAGCGGCCTTCTGTTCGTCAACCCAGATCCACCTTTTCTCCTTCTTCAGGAGGCTAGTCATTGGTTGTACAATCGACGCGAAGTTTGGGACAAACCTCCGGTACCACGATGCCATTCCTAGGCAGCGTCGAAGCTCCTTTATCGAACTGGGTGGGGCCAACTTCCGGACGGCGACGATCTTATCTGGGTCGGTGTGTATACCCTGCTCACTAATGACATGTCCCAGGTATACGATGCTTTTCTGGAAGAAGCTGCATTTCTTTTGGTTCAATCTTAGATTTGCTTCCCGTATTCTCCGGAACACCTCTCGCAGATGGTCGACGTGTTCCTCCAACGCCGCTCCGATGACAATAATGTCATAAAGGTAAGCGAATGCGTTGGGTTCCATCTGTGGTCCGATGACGCTGTCCAAGGCTCGCTGGAACGTGGCCGATGCTGAGTGCAGTCCGAACGGCATCACCTTCCAATGGAAGAGTCCTCTGCCCGGAACGGTGGAGGCGGTACATTCTCTGCTCCCCTCGGCCATAGGGATCTGCCAATACCCGTTCTTGAGGTCCAAAGTCGAGATGTAACGAGCGTTACGGAGCCTCTCGATGATGTGGTTGATCCTGGGCAGTGGGTAGGCGTCGGGTATTGATTGCGTGTTGAGATGTCGGTAGTCTACGCACATCCGCATCTGGCCTGTCTTCTTTCCCACCAGTACGATGGGAGAGCTGTGTGGGCTTTTTGAAGCTTCGATTCGCCCGTCCTGCAGCAACTCGTCGACCTGAGCACTGATGATTTTCTGCATGGCCGGATTTTTGGGGAACTACCTCTGCTTTATCGGCTTGTCGTCCTTCAGAGTAATGGTATGCTCAGCTATGTGAGACACTTCATCCAATCCCTCGAACTT
Source organism: Drosophila persimilis (assembly GCF_003286085.1). NCBI lineage: Eukaryota > Metazoa > Arthropoda > Insecta > Diptera > Drosophilidae > Drosophila > Drosophila persimilis. Next base: position 78,637 of record NW_020825607.1, read on the forward strand.
GGCCAATTCTTGCTTCACAAACTCGGCTACCCACGGCGGGAGGGGTGGTTCGGTGGTGGGGGCTGTCGGTGGCGAGATTTCTTCGAGCAGGGCACATGTTATGATGGCGAGGTTCACGGTGCTAGGGTCAGTCGAGTCTGATATTCGAAAAGGGTTGCGTTGTCGACCGGCCGCGGCATCGGCTAAAGGGGCGAGTTGATAATCCGTTGGGGGGATAGATGCGCGTTGGTCTACCTTGACCCGCTCCTGTCCTTCGGGGCCGTGGTCTTCCTGGCGTAGCGGGTCGCGGTGTAGAACGATGCTGGTTTCCCGTGGGGTCGTTCGCTCTGATTGAGCCGCACTGCTGGGCACTTCCGATTTGGCTCACGTCGATCGTGTTGTATTCTTAGCGCCGCCGGGTCCGTCTCGGTCGGGGCTTAGATGCGTTGTCCTTGTATTGGGGCTGGGTCTGGCGTGGCGTGGTTTTCGAGGCAGACGGACTGGCCCTGGGTGCGTCCAGCGGTGTCGCAGTCGTCTCCATCGAATCCTCGTTGCTTTGGGTGTTCTTCGAGGCGGACGGACTGGCCCTGGGTGTGTCCAGCGGTGTCGCAGTCGTCCCCGTCGAATCTTCGTTGCTCTGGGTGTTCTTCGAGGCGGACGGACTGGCCGTGGGTGTGTCCAGCGGTGTCGCAGTCGTCTCCGTCGAATCTTCGTTGATGGTTCTGGCGTGGTCGTATCGAATCGTGGGTTGGGATCGGGTGGCGTTGCTGGGCCTGGCGTGTTCGAGATCCTGGTGCGTTGTCATGGTTACGTTGATGGGTCTGGCGTGGTCGAGATTCTGGTGCGTGGTCACTGGTACATTGCTGGGTCTGGCGTGGTCGAGATTCTGGTGCGTTGTCATGGTTTCGTTGATGGGTCTGGCGTGGTTGGGATTCTGGTGCGTTGTCACTGGTACATTGCTGGGTCTGGCGTGGTCGGGATTCTGGTGCGTTGTCACTGGTACGTTGATGGGTCTGGCGTGTTCGAGATTCCGGTGCGTTGTCACTGGTACATTGCTGGGTCTGGCGTGGTTGGGATTCTGGTGCGTCGGCTTCGTCCGGGGGGTCGCTGTTGGATTGGTCGAGCGGGTAGGAGCAGCGGAAGCAGTCGCGGGACTTTCGTCACTAAAAGTAACCATGCGGGGCCGAGTCGAGGATGATGTGGGGATCGGGTTGGTTTCCCGGATCGCCCGCTGGGTCAACTGCAAGTACGCTCGGCCGCATTGTATTATGGCCTGGACGCCGCAAAGGAAATCGAGCCCCAGTATGATGTCGTCCACTACCATGGGTAGGACTAATAGAATCACCCGCGTTTCCTGTTGATCCAGACGCACCTTGACCGAAACTGCTTGCGTCACCTCCTTTGCTGTACCATCCGCCAGGCGGACGGTAGTCCTTATATTCCGTGCGTTCCCTCCGGTACTTACTTCATGAGCGATGCGTTGACTGACGAACGACCGCGTTGCTCCCGTGTCGAGGGTAGCTGTGAGCGGTACTCCTCCTCCGATCCTGCCTCCTTCCAAACTTAAGGGATGAGTTACTCCTGGGGGCCCTGGAGGTATGTCTCCGATCGGTTCCCTGACGAGCGGAGACTCGGCAGTCGATCGTCCGGATGCCGCGGCGGCCACACTCCCAACAGAATAGCACTCGCCGATTCCTGCATGAACTGCTGAAATGACCTTCCTCCCCGCAATTCCGGCAGGCACGGCGTGTGTTCACCGGCCGGTCTCCATCCTGGGTCACTACGCGGCTTGCCGTCTCGGCGCTCCGGGAGGGCCCGGTGTCGTCTGGAGGGGCATGCTGTGGGGTGGATAATCCGGGTCCTTGGTATGATGGCGTTCTGGCTTTCGTATTTGGGTGGTCGTTAGCTGGGTGGGTTTGTTCGCGGTCCCGCGTTGTCTCGTACGCTACTACCAATTGGGTCAGTTCTCGCAACGTCTCGAACTCATGTCTACGGGTGAATAGTTGGTATTCCGGCCGAAGGTTCTCGTAGATCCTGTCCAGCTCCCTGCCTGGAGTATACTGAGCTCGTTGCATCATGAGTCGGAGGTCGATCAAGTAGTCCTGAAAAGCTTCTCGGGGTCGTTGGCGACGGGAGCGCATCGTATCTTCCAAGCGCTGAAAGTATCGCGGGGGTAGGAAGAACTCCAAGAACTCCTTCCGGAACTCGGTCCATGGCTTGCCTAGCATCTGGAACGTCCTAAACCATCCTTCTGCCTTGCCAGTTAGTAGCCCGGAGATGGCTCGCGGCAGTTGTGCTGGGCTTCCGCCATATGAGTCGACCCTTTCTTCCAACAGTTCGATGAAAGCCAGCGCATCCGAGTGTCCGTCGAACTTCAGACCCCAATTGCGCAGTTTATCGGCCAGGGCGGCGAATGAAATTTCTTCCCTTCCGGGTCGCGAAGTTCCGGCTTCCTCGGGGAAGCGGTGCTGGTGGTGATTGTCACCATGTCGCCGGTCAGTCGTGGTTTCAAGCCGGCCAGAGTCGCCGTGAGCTAAACGCGGGAACTCGGAATTATGATAGATAGAGGCTGCTCCGCACAGGTCCCTTCCTTCCGCTCTTGCTGACTCGGTCCCGGCGACGGGGACGTGTTCCTCGGGCTTCTCGGGCTGGGCGCGCTGTCGAAGACCATTCCGAGCTCTTTGATCCGTTTTTCGATCGCAGTCGGATGCTCACCGCGCGAAATAAAGGCCGAGGTCCGGCTGCGCAGTTCGTCCACTGTCCCGGTTTCACCGAGGCCGAATTCGGCGGCGATGGCCTGCAATTCCGATGGTCCTTGCGCCGATACGAAATCCACTGTACCCCCATGTCGAAGCACGGTGGTCGAGCTGGCACTTTGAGGTCTTTCGCGTTTCCGACGGTAGTATCACGTATTGACCCTTCCGTAGAATCTTTTCTTAGGTAACGCACTGAATACCGGAGTCCTTGGGGCTAGTCACGGAAGCGCGGCGTATGCACGGTTAACACGGTTGTCCAGTGGAGGCGTCCTCGGCGTCCTTGCTGCTTGGAGTCCTGGTCGATAGTCCTTTCTATCGTTGTCCTTGGAATGGTCCTGACTGTTGATCCTGGCTAGGCCGGTCGATAGTCCTTGCTATCGTTGTCCTGGGGATTGTCCTTGTGGTCCTGGTCGTGCTGGGTTCCTTGATTTAAGCGTTGGATCTCGTCCCGTGTTGATGGCTGAACGCTGACTGATCACTTTGTAGGCCGGGCTTTGAAGGATCACGCTGAGGACCGTGCATTCCCTGACTGCTATCGTTTTGAAGACCGGGCACTGACTGCTCGCGCTGAGGGTCGGGCATCGACTGATCGCGCTGAAGGCCGGGCATTGACTGCTCACGCTGAGGGTCGGGCATCGACTATCGCGCTGAAGGCCGGGCATTGACTGATCCCTCTGAAGACCGGGCATTTACTGACTGCTATCGTTTTGAAGGCCGGGCATTGACTGACTGCTCTGAAGACCGGGCGTTGACTGCTCGCGCTGAGGGCCGGGCCTTGACTATTCGCGCTGTCGTTTTGTAGACTGGGCTTTGAATGATCACGCTGTGGGTCGGGCATCGACTATCTGCTATCGTCTTGAAGGCCGGGCATTGACTGCTCGCGCTGAGGGTCGGGCATCGACTATCCTCTTCTGAGTCTGAGTACGAAATATATAGCCGGGCTGGTTGGTCTTCGTGAGGATTCCGACGCTCGCTCGGCCTCTACCGCTCACGACTCGCTGCTCGCCGCGTACTTGTCGCTCTCTCTCTAACGATTTCAGCCCAGCTTCGGCTCGGTTCTCTTTCTCGGCACTCTCCTCCTCGTGTGGGCGCGGCGGCCACGTGTTGACGCTATTGCTAGGGAGGTTAGGGAAGCCAGCCTCGGCTGTACGTGAATGATGGGCGGCCTCACGTGCGGTTTTTCAGAGATATACAGCTATTCTTGTCTTAATGATTCCGACTGGCCGTGCTTGCGCATAGTACAGTCCCGATTCCCCCTGCTACACGTTTTCTGATCGACTGTTCCACTTAGCGCCCCAAAACATAACGGAATCCCGGAGTCCCTGCTCGGGCGCCATGTAAGGAAGCGATCCTGGGCTGGGGTACATATCTCAGTCTAATCCAGGGTCGAAATTACAGAAATATTTATAATTTGCCGGGACTCCGTATTTCGGACAGACGATGGGGGACGGGGCAGCAGTCCCGCGGACGGGAGCGATCGTATCGTGGGACGCGGCAGTTGGTCCCACCGAGAGCACTCCGGCTATCGCCGAATAGCGCCTTCAGAACCCCACCGAACTCAGGATCAATACGGAGGTCTTTACTATGCGATAATACCGACAGGTGTCGCCGAGAGTACCTAGGCTACCGCCGAACAGTACTTACGCGGAAGGGGGACTTGGCTATGCGGAAATACCGACAAGTATCGCCTAGAGTACCCAGGCTATCGCCGGACGGTACTTACGGGACCCTGTCGGCCTAAGAATTACTACGACGCGGAAGGGGGATTTTGCTATGCGGAAATACCGGCAAGTATCACCGAGAGTGCCTAGGCTATCGCCGGACGGCACTTACGGGACCCTGTCGGCCTAAGAATTACTACGACGCGGAAACGGGACTTTGCTATGCGGAAATACCGGCAAGTATCGCCGAGAGTACCTACGCTATCGCCGGACGGTACTTACTGGACCCCGTCGGCCTAAGAATTACTACGACGCGGAAATGGGAACTTTGCTATGCGGGAATACCGACAAGTATCGCCGAGAGTACCTAGGCTATCGCCGGACGGTAGGCCGGACCCTGTCGGCCTAAGAATTACAACGAGGATCAGAGATATCGACGAGCATCACCGAGAGTGCCTAGGCAATCGTCGGATAGCACTTACGGGACATTGTCGAACTAAGAACTACTAAGGGGGTCGGGGATATCGACAAGCATCGCCGAGAGCGCCTAGGCAATCGCCGGATACCACTCACGGGACACTATCGGGCAAAACATTACTGCGAAAGTCTTTATCATACAGGGCAGGTATCGCCGATAGGGTTTAGGCAATCGCCGGGCAGCCCCTTCGGGACCCAGGGAACTACGGGGATCAGGCGAGACACCAACAGGAGTCACCGGGGGCGCTTACACAATCGTCGGACAGCGGCCTCGGGACCCTGCGGGGTCACAAACTACGGGATGGGATCATGCGTAGGGAACGCCGACAGGTATCACCGGGAACGCCTAGGCAATCGCCGGACAGCGGCCTCAGGATCCTGTCGGGCTACGAACTACTGGATGGAATCACACAGACTCGGGCAAGAGGCGGGAGGAAGGGCAGAGAAGATGAAGCCTCGGGCCTCCAGGTTCCCTAGTGTATAGATTGTTGGTGGTCGTGCTATGTTTCTGTTATATTACATTTCACTTTATTCTTTCTGGGTTCCCTACCTATCGCACCGCTCAGCAGCCCGTATGCACGTCTAAAGACTCGCTTACCCCTGAACTCCCGCGCTTATATTCGTCGAAAGCCTCCTCTTCCCCGTGGGTGCGGCGTAGATGCAGGATCTCCTCTGTGTCACTGATCGTGTTGTCGTGGATCTGGTCCACCACGTGTCTTACTTTTCGTACGCTACTCGAATTTTGTCCGCAAACCAGTGTTGCCATTTTAGCCTATTTAAGGCTAGATCTAGCTTATTTGAAAACGGAAAAGCTTGAAAAATTATGAAAATGCTTGTAGCCTTAAATCTAGCCTTTTTTAATTTCACTCTGTTTATGTTTGCCTTTTTATATCCTACATATATTTTTAGGCAAATCGAACAAAAAGTATATTTGTTGTACATTATCATGGTATTTTAGAATTCATTTATGGTATATTTTCGTTGAAAAGTTTCGGTCACTACTACACAGAAACTTGGCGATCGTGTGAAATGTGTTATTGTGTAAAATTGAGGTGCAAGGATTGTATAAAGGAGCTTATTATCCAACACAGAGAAAGGTCTAATGATCTCATTTCCATATTGGAATTCTTGCCCAATATGGCAAAATTCACTTAGTCCCTTGGCAAAGTACAGATGACACTATAAAGCTTTGGTCAGAAGTACTGACTTATAAAGATGCTGGCAAAAACAAACCTCTTGAAGAAATTGCTCTCTGTGGTCAAATGCTGCCATTGAACATGTAATCAGTTTAATAAATATCGCTAAGACCAAGCTTAGGAACAAAATGACTGTTAAATCCTTAAACTCAATATTAAATATAAGGTTTGTTTTAGTAATATTTAATTGTCTGATGAATACCACTATAATTCTTTTGAATTTTACAGATATGGATTGCGCCGTCATGGCATATGTTGCCACAACTACCAATTACCGGAGAAATATTTAAATTTAATACGTTCCAGCGATAAATATACCGATTCGAGTAATAGCGAGTTGGATAAAATAATAACACAATTAGAAATGTGTATATCTTGTGTTTTTTTATTTTTAGCCTATTTTTTGGCCTTTTTTAATTTTTAGCTTGTATTAGCTTGTGTTTTTGTGAAATCTAGCTTATTTTGACGCTCAAAATCTGGCAACACTGCCGCAAACACGTCCGACTCCTACGACTGCTTCAAAACCAATTTTCCTCTTTCCACGTTTTCCCAGCTCAGAGCCGGCGTTCTGCTGGCTCTGCCGATCCAGCGTCAGCGTGGGCGGCTAGCGTCGTCGTTCTCGCCGCGGCAGAGGGCTGGCGCCGCCGTTACTTCGCTTTAGTTTTCCGCGTCTCTCTTCTGCCGTTGCTGCCGTGGGCTTACTGTTCCAGCGCTTCGTTGCTGCGTCGACGCTGGCGGCTTATCTTTTCGGCTCTTGGTGTATTTCTCTCTCTCTTTGGCTTCCGCTGCGTTGTTGTCGTCGGGTTTTGTTTTCTCGGTGTATTCACGCCGTTGCTGCGTTGATGCCGTTGGTTTTCGGTCCTCGGTATATTCCTCTCTCGTTTTGGCTGCTGCTGCGTTGTTGTTGTTGGGTTTTGGTTTTGAAAAGCTGGGGGGGCTAGGACTGACCCCTGGACTTGATTGAGCTTACATCAGCATGAAATAGGTCCATCACAGAGTGCACATAACCGAGTGAGTGATAGCGAGTCAGAGGGCAATGTAACTGGCAGGTAACAGAGCGCGGTACTCAGCAGCAATAACAGGCTATTAGGCTGGGGTGCTAACAGCGCGGTTTCCCTGTTACAGTTGCTACCCTGAACAGTAAAAAATTCCGCTCGAAGCTAGGCGTTTGAAGAACACTGTCTCAGTCTGCCTTTTCCACAACTGTCTGACTTTTACGAAACGTACTGTTCCAAAAACTATTCATATACTTATTATATGGGTCTAGCTAAAGTGTAATAAAAATTCCTGTTGAAAGCTTTAAATTCAAATTTTAAGAGTGAAAAATGCTAAGGCTTCGCTTCATAGGACGGATGCGACGTCCATTACACCGTCGAATGGGGTGTACCAAAGTTATCAAGACCCTAGAGAAGGATAACGTTTTTGGTGGCCCGCGTGAGTCACGGGCGGAGTCGGTCGAGGTGAACTCAACAAAGGGGCCCAGGGTGAACATGAATGAGCAATTGTTGATCAACCATGCCGTATTCCAGATGGAACGAAAACCCCTTGAGGTTCCCACTATAGTGGGCGACGAGCAAATGTACACTAGGGACAACCAGAGACTATCCTGTCCCCACGAACTGAAGCGGACGGTGGCCCAGATATATTATGCGAACCGTTGCCAAATCGAGAGTGCCGTCAGGACGGCATTGAAGGCCCAGGCCACCTGGAGTCTGGTAGCCGTGGCGGACCGTTCCACCATCTGGAGGTATGCTGCAGACATAATCGAGGCGGATGAGTTCCGTATGCGGATGTATTTGATGCTGGCCCTAGGAAAGACGAGTGTTGATGCTGCCAAGGACATCCAGCGCCTGGTCACATCGATTAGAGCCAACGCCGACTACCTGGAGCACTTGTCGCAGCTGCGCTTCGAGATCCAGGGTGAAGTCTGTGTCTTTCCCAGCTTAAATCTGCGCCCCATGGATGGCTTTGTGGCTGCCATCTCGTCATTCGAATCAGTCGCCCTTTCCGCCAATCTGGCTCTGTGTCCCGTTCTAATGGGCAACGCAGTTCTGTGGAATCCGGCCCTCGAAGTGGCACCCATAAGTTATCTCGTCTACCAGGCTTTCCAGGATGCTGGTCTGCCCAAGGGAGTGCTGAACTTCTTGCCCTCCAATAAGAAACTCTTCATAGACACTATTACGGATGCCGTTCACTTTGCCGGGGTCAATTGTCACTGCAGCGCCCAAGATTATCGCTATATTCACAAGCTGGTGAGCGATAAGATGCAGCGGTACATATGTTTCCCTCGACTGGTGGCCGAGTGTACCGGTCAGAATTTTCATTTTGTCCATAGCAGTGCCAAGATGGAGGCCGTCTGCTCGGCCACCGTGGAAGCGGCGTTCAACTATGCTGGACAGTACTCCAATTCGTTGTCTCGCATGTATGTGCCATCCTCCATGTGGACCGAATTGCGGGAACTGCTAATCGAAGGAGTGAAACGATTTACGGTCGGAGATCCAACACGAAACGAGACCAAGATGGGGCCCGTCATCAATAGGGCAGCCTATGAGCGCATGCAGCAACTAATGGAATCAAACAAGGACGCTGAATTATTGTGCGGTGGCACCTGTAATGATAACATTGGATACTTTGTCGAGCCGACGGTTTTGCGGATAATGAATCCGCTGCATCCACTGCTGAGCGAACCGCTGTCTGGGCCGTTACTCCCAATATTTGTCTATGCCGATGACTCATTTTCGGAGGCACTCAACCTAGCTGCACACCAGTCAAAGAACGCCCTGTCCGGCTCCGTGTTTGCCACTCGAGATGAGGTGATCTCGCATTGCTTAAACCAACTGCGAATGGCGGCAAGCAATTTGTATGTGAATGAGCGTTGCACCGGCAGCTCGAGTGGCCTGACGCCTTTTGGCGGCAACCGTTTGTCGGGAACAAATGATAAGTCCGGATCTGCCTACTTCCTAATGCGATGGAGCTCCCCTCTGCTGGTAGAGGAGACGGTTGATACTCCGTCAACTTATTAGTCACCTACAGGATGGAAAGTTGCCAAATAGAACAGAACACACCATTGTTTCTTATAAATTAAAACCATGCTTTTCAATGCCGCTATTAAAATTTGTATTTAAGTTTAAATTTAAACGAATCTTAATTCGAAGAGAAAACGAAGGTGAACGTTGCCAGTCCCAGCTACGACCGCGATTCTACATTTATGTAGGAATTTTAATTATAATAGCGTTTGTTGATATGAGTAAGTAGTGTAGGTTGTATAATGAATATTGATTAACTACTTTCAACAATTGATGAGACAACTTATTAGCACGACGACTGACAACTTTTTCGCACGACGGCTGTCAACTTAATCGCACAACTTAATAATGAGAATCCTCTCTCGGATGCTTAACGGCTCTCTTTTATGACCGCTCTCGCGCTCTACCGATCTGTTCTCTCGCTATCGGGATAGGGGACGCGAGTGTACCGACAGCACAGCCTTCTTACAACTGCCAAAAATGTACAAATTTCAATATTTTATTTCTTTCTTTCGGTTTGAGATTGGCGTCGCAACGGCCGACGCGGTTGATTTCTCCAAAAGAACTGCCCTTCTTCTTACAAGTAAGTTAGCCCTCAGCACACCAGACGCTCACTGCTCGTTCTGCAACATTGTTGCGCACCCAAAACTCCGGCATCGCTGGACAACATCCCCTGCATGACAGCCGATCCTGCGCTCTCTATGTTTCTTCGATCGATTGTATTAACTCCTCCTTCACTTAGGTGGAAGGCGTCCTCGGATTTCTTTAAGCCGTCAATTAGCACTTGGAGGTCACGTTGGCGTCTGTTTCTCGGAGCCGTTTGGTAGAGTATCGATGAGGCATAAAACGATTGCTGACAATCCAGATATTATCGGTCTTCTTACGAGTCCTGTTTTCAGTTGGTCGATGTCTCGTAAGTTTTCCATACTTAACCTTTGTAAGTACGGCAAGCTCGGATCGTCTTCATGGCTTGTTATGTCGGGGAGTGTGGATACTGCTGATCCTGGAGACTTCCTCACGTAGTTCTTAAAATATTTATTATTGTTTACATTTATCTCGTCGTCAAAGGTAGGGAGGTCACCACCTCTTTATCGATTGTAGCCATTATGTCGTTAATGATGATTATGCTATCATCGATGCGTGTTACAGATTCGAGATGGCTGGGCCGAGTTGAACAGTGCGCGATGACACCGGAGTGTAGTTGCTGCGCACAAGTTTTTTACAGAATGTTGTTGTAAGAGTGGTAGCGCAGTATCCGATAGCTATAACATGGTTACCACCGTCGGCTATTTTTCCGTCTTCGGCGAAGCTAATTTTGATGCCGTTGTGCTGAACAGGGTGATTACAGATTAATCTTACAGAATATTTTTTTTTACAAATTAAGTAAGGCTTAGGAAAGAATTCATTATTTAATAAAACTTTGATTTTAGCTTAGACGTAGCTCGGTAATAGTTTAATTCGTAGAGTGTTCATTAATTATTCTATGACCAAACGTTTTTTTTTTATTTCCCTGTTCATTGGTACCTTTTTTGTCTACAACCCAAACGGGGTTGTTGTATGGTGCCCGAGACGGTCGTATTATACCACCTTTAAACAAGTCTTGAGTTTCTGCATTTACGAATTCTGAAACGCCCAATGGATATGTGTACAATTTTCAATATATGGGATTTTCATTTTCTGTTCGCATAGTGCCAATGATATGTTATTTGTATTATATGGGAGTGCTTCATTTGGTTCTGCGAAAAATCCTGTTCGGTTTCCTAGCATCAGCTGAAACTTTTGGGGTATAGTATCAGGAACCTTTATTTCCTCGACATTTGTAAAATTTGTAACGAACCTAAGAGGGTTCGATACAATCCGTCCCCCGCCATATAATGAGCGTATCGCACCACACCCCGCAACCAACGCCTCCTCTCCGCACGCAACCACCGATCGACACGCGCCAACTCCATAACGCTGACCAAAGACATCAGGTCGCGAAGACTTTCCCCACTCTAGGCCAAGCCATCAGCCAAGTGCGGTCTTCCGGGTTCATCAACTGCGGAAAGATGACACCGCGAAAGTCTGCGACGGTCACCAAGAACGGCGAAGTGCACCCCGACGCGGAAATGCATTTTTAAACCCGCGGACCCAGCAATACGAGCCTATAAAAAGACGACGATGAGAACCAAGAAGCAACTTACGCAGAAACACGGCTCAGAGTACAGACGGGGTACCAGAGACTTACGCAGAAACCCGGCTCAGAGTACAGACGTTGTACCAAAAGCTTGCGCAGAGACCTGGTTCGGAGTACAGACGTTGTTCCCGGGACCTACAAGAGACACCGGCGACCAATTAAACTAAGTTCATTTAAAGTGCTAAGAATTATAATAAAGTGTCGAGTTATCAAAGTAACACCCGATTGCGTAAGTTCACTCCAACTAGCCGAGGCACCGACACTACCCCACCCCGAGTCCACGCACGCTGTTTCGTATACACGACGAGCGACGCCCACTCTAGCCCCGAACCACCTCTCTCCGATAGGCCGCCCCCGACGCCGCCCTTAAGGTTCCATCCATTTCTACAAATTTCTTGTGGATTGACCCCTGGACGTGACTGAGCTTACCTCAGCCTGAAATAGGTCCTTCACAAGTGGCGCCCGAGCAGAGACCCAAGGGAACGTCAGCGAGGGTTTGTGGAATAAAACCCCACGGCCACTAGAGCAAGAACACAAGAGAACAACCCGAAGAAAACCCCGACCTCGCGCAATACCAACAGCAAGAGTTGGAACTAGTCGCCGGGCCCCTCGAACACGATGGCTGGGTCAGGTTGGCGGAGCTCGAGCTGCAGTACGCTAGATCGCCAGGACGAGCCCGATCGCCCCAGCCCGACACCTCAGCACCAACAGAGAAGCGGAAGACGGACCCCAAACTCAGCCTACAAGTTCCAGGAATCATGGAAGGCAAAGCCAGCACCTCACCGACATCGATAACCGCCGAAGATCTACCGAAGCCCCCGCCCCCGGAGCCAAGGCCTTCGCCCATGAGAAGGATCTTGCCGACAGCAGGAGGAAATGGCCCCACAGACGGCCATTACTACAGTCACGCCGCACAGATGGCGGAACGGATCCGAAAGTGGGGAATCCAGTTTGACGGGCAGGACGACCCACTGTCGTTCGTCGAACTACTGGAAGAGCGTGCCCTCTCGTACGGGGTAGACATGAACTACGTGCCGCGAGCCATAGCAGAGCTCCTCACCAACCGAGCCAACCGTTGGTTCCGCACCAGCCGACTCCAGAGCGCCAGGAATTCCTAGCCTTTTTCCTGCCTCCCCTCGCCAACCCACACGCAGCCTGTCGACGCTGCGGAGAACCTGGACATGTTTCTCGCGACTGCACCAACCCACTGATCCTCTTTTGTTGGGAATGCGGAAAGCACGGAACCCCAGCTGACACGGGAACAGCCGGGCACGACGCTTCCTCAGACAACCAACTAAGAAACCCGCTGCAAGTACACGACGGCCGGATAGTGGCGAGAGTGACCATCGGAGGACGGCGCACGGAAGCCACGGTCGACACCGGGGCATCCCGAAGTTTCATCACCGCCGACCTCGCCCGCCAACTCGACCACGACAACGACCTGCGCGACGCTTGCATCCCGATACGCCTAGCCGACGGCTCAGCACGCGAGATAACTCAGATCTTGCTAGCGCGCGTCAAACTAGACGAGCAAGAGGTACAGGTGCCGCTCTTGGTGCTGCCCAACATGCTAGAGCAAGCCATCATAGGGATGGACTTCCTGTGCGCCATCGAAACCACAATACAATGTGGCACCACACGCCTCCATCTTCAAGGCCCCCAACGCTCCCTCCCAAACACACCGATGATCACCGCCAGCCAAGTACACGCCCACGGACCCCAGAACTTGAGACCCCCGCCGCCAACGAACCCTCCGCCACGACACGAGACACGAGCACAAGGAACGAGGAACACAGAACCCATGGCCACAACGAGGCACACCAGCCCCAGGCTCACTCCGAGAAACCCAAAACCAAGCAAAGCAACGAAGAAAGCGAGCCGGTCTCCCGAGGGCACCGACGCGGTTCCACCAACGATGGGAAAGGAACCCAGGACGCCCCTCCAGAAGACAACCCGGCCCCAGCAACGGCAGCCGCCACGCAGCAGCCAGGCGCTCGAGGTACCACCTCCGACCGCCACCCTGGCCCACGAACGCGACGACACCGCCCTCGACGCGAAAACGACCCCTGCGACACCGACCGACCCGCTACCCCCACGTCCTCTCAGGCAGGAATCGGGAAAGGCGATCACCGCCGCACGAGGCATCAATCGGAACCCCGCCGCACCTGGAGCCGACACACCATCGACCGTCACCGACATCATGGAACGCCTCCCGGGCAACACTTCGTACGGCGCCGGCATGCGGCCCAGCACCACGCCTGGAGCCATGTCGGTGAACCCCACCGCCCAAACTAGCCGTCGGTCAAACGCTACGACCGCAATCGAGACCCGCACGTTCGTACATCACGCAGAGTACAACGTCGCACAAGCACCCCCCAGGACTCACACGAGCACCCCACACCTGAGCGACGCACCCGCCGTCGTCGCCGGCATAAGCGAATACACTCGCGAAGTCGAACCACCAAGCGCATTCGACACAACGATCCTCCCCGAAAACCCCGACCACACTTGCGACCCAGGAATCGACGAACCACCCGAGGATGATTCAGAACGGATCTCCGACCCATGGCCGCTCCAGACCGTTCACAATATGGCTTATAACAGCAGCGTCTTCAACATGTCCGACTGCTGCTATTTTTCTCATCTGCAGCAAGTACTCGTGCATCGACTCACTACTCTTCCTCTTTCTTTCTTGCAGCAGCTTATGAATGTCTGCACTGTTATAGCTACATGTGAATTCATCCAATAATACGTTCTTGAGTTCCTCATAGGTGCACACGCATTCTGCTTCAAGGAAAAGCTTAGCTGCACCGGTCATTTTTCCTCTGGCCTGCACATACTTTTGCTTTTCAGTAAGCTCATATGCGTCGGCATTTTTTTCGAAAATCTCAAACCATTTTTCTATGGGAACCGATTTTCCATCACAATCGCTCACAACTTTTGTAAAATTATCTGGAGCGATCTTCATTTCTCGTTGCTCATCGCAAAGCACTTTCAAACTTAGCAACTTTATCATTTGATCAATCTTGTCCTCAGTATTCTTTTCCGCATTTTCTAAATCTTCCCTCTCGTTTGCAATCGGGCGCGACGTTCCTGGTACAGCTTCTTCCTTCTCTCTCTCTTTCCAGTGCAACGGCGGCGGTGTTTGCATCATTTTGCGGCTCTTTTCGACTTGTGTCTGTGTACCCGACGAGTGCTTGTCTTTTCTGTTTATAAGTGTGTATCACACACAACGTGTCTGTGCGTGTTTTTTCTGCTTATGTATGTACTGCGCACGGACAAGGCGACGCTGCGACGCGACAATGAATTTCACAATTTTTCAACCGAATTAAACGACTGATCTTTTATTAAAATCCGTGTCTACTGTTATGCTCACAGAATTTTGATTGTTCAACTTAATGTTTATAGCCACCAACAACAACTTTACAACTTCATGTAGCTACAAACAACAACTTTAACAACTTTTCAACAATCCTCTTCTTGCATCAGCTTCTGCTTTCTTCTGTTTTTCTTTTTCACACACTCTGAGCTCTTTATTCGACGCGGACGAGCCTCCAAATGTAAGATTAATATTAAAGTATCGTTTATTAATAATGTTTTGATCGAAAAAGGGTACAAAGTGTTTGATTTAAGATGTGCAATTAATGATTCTGTTCTTCCGACGTTTTGTTAAACTTTCTGCTTCTACTTCCAACAACCGACTCCCATATCGATAACCCCTTATCGGCTAGGTCTTTTAAACATCGGTTAAGTCTGGTTATATCGGTTAGGTCTTATCGATGGTATCTTAAGTTCAAATGTTAATTTAGATGGGATAGTGTTAACTGCTTGATACACTGTCCTTTACATATATAGGCCCTTGATATCAGCAGATGACTATGACTGAACTTAAGGACGGCGTAAAAATAGGGTTGGTCGTGTGCACTCTTGCTAGGCTCGGGTCTAGCTCGCCGGATGGTCGGGGTTCTTCCTCACCTAATTGTACTATCGTACTCCACTACATTTAAATAGTGCACTTTACGGGAAGCTATAAGTGATTATACAAGAACAAAGTAAACTGAAATACCGATAGCGCCGACACGACAAATAAAAGCCCTACTGAACCATTTCTATTTAGAGAGAACCTAGGTGTGGATTGTCCCTCTCTTCTGTACCCACACTACCATGACAATGCGTTCGAGTTCTTGCATTGTCCCTTGATGAATCCTTTACTAAGATTTAGCACATTTTATAAGATCCTGGCACGAATACTCGACAGCCCATTTTTATGATTTTAAAGATTCATTTCAATCCAAAACGATTCATATTTTAATATAATGTGAGACTTCAATATTCATTACGTTGTAGAAACACAACAATTAACTTCTAATTTGTGGGTAATATTCCCTTAATCCTAATTATCATATAAGTTTAGTTATAAATTCATTATTTTAAAGCTTGAAAATTATTAGGGTATAGATATATATATAGTGACATATCTATAGTCCATGCTCCGCATACCCTGGTCTATGTCTATTACCCCGCACCCACAATACTATAAACAATCCGACACCCTCAGCTTCGAACCCCCATAAACAATCTCACGCTCGAAATGGAGCGTGCAGGCAGTGTAAACAAACACCCTAAGCTAGAAGTTGAACATAAAACAATAGATGCCGCACTAGAATCCAGCCGCACTAGAATCCAGCCGCACTAGAATCACGCCACTCTTCAGAGATCAATTACTAATCGATTCTCAAGAACCGCGCCATCGTAGCTGACCAATCAGAGGCCCTATTCTCAGCCACCCCCAAGTAATGCAACACCGATCATACGCAGCGGAAGCCTTTCATCAAAAGCCGACTTTCCCACATATCGATCGAGTCACGTACTCCATCTCCGAAGCCGAAGTCGAAGCCAACGCCTCCGAATCCAAATCCGAATCCCAAGCCGAGCATCATGATATAAATAGTCTACATTTAAGAAGGCAAATCAGTTCTGTTCAAGACAAACGTCAATCGCGACACCGTCG
>NW_020825608.1:0-37592 GCF_003286085.1 Drosophila persimilis
AAATATCTCCCAGGAAGATAGGGCTCAGATAGAACCCAGAATCAGGCTTAGTGGCCTAGAAGCTCTGAAAGTAGTTTATAACAGGAATGTAAAGCTGGGTCCTGATCAGGTTTGCCTTTCTTGCAAAGGCCTGTGGTTCCCCAAACAAATTTGTAAGATTCCTCGCGTCCTTTTAGAAAGTGATTGCGAGTTTAGTGGTGAAATTTTCGCTCTTGAAAGCCTTTTAGAATTCCCTTCTGATTGCCCAACATTAAAATTCTGCAGAACATGTCATAGCAACATTAAAAGGCGTATAAAGCCTAAGCTTTTCTTCAATGAATTAGATTTCCCCATGCTGCCCGACTGCTTAAAGGGGCTTACTCCATTAGAGGAACGACTGATTTCTCCTCGACTTCCATTTATGATAATTAAGCCTATATTGCCTGGGGGGCGAGGTCAAAATGCCATTAAAGGGGCAGTGGTAAACGTCCCTATTTCGGTAAGCGATATCGTGAAGGAGCTTCCACGAGCTTTCCATGAAGCCCAGGTAATTCAGCTCCACCTCAAACGCAGAAAAGAGTATCTTCATGCTTTCATGGCTGAAACCATTAGACCTTCCAAAATTTTTGAAGCACTTCGTTATTTAGTTACCACAGATTTGTATAAAAAGCATAATGTTGTAGTTAACGAGCAATGGATCTCTGGTTTCACATCCGATATTGTTCCATATTGCATCTCAAGCAGACGCAGCCTTTTTAGAAAGTATGCAGAATAGAGATAGGAATGTAGATACGGAGCCGGCCCATCCCGACGAGGAAGTAGAAGCCGAAGAGCTCAACCCTGGAGGTCAGGAAACTCTGCTTGAAAACAACATACCATTTGATGATAGGATTATCAAAATCGCACCAGGTCAAGGCCAACGACCTCTCGACATGATTCTAGACATTGACTCGGAAGAGTTATCCTTTCCCACAATTTATGCAGGCGTCAAAAGACAATCTTCGCAAAGTTTTACAACCATTGTTAGATCAGAGCTTCGAAATGTAGATAGGAGAGGTTGTAGAACTGACAAACTATTCTTCAATTATAAGAAGTTAGAACTCATTAAGATTCGAAATAATATTTCAATCTGCTTACGTAAGCGGAGCACTTCCAGTGCAGTAACGGCAGCTAACGCTCTTAATGAGAATTTCATAGGGGGGCTTATTAACCACGATGAGGGATATAGGGTTCTTCGCGATATTCGATCGTCTCCGGCTCACTGGGAGGATGAAAAGAAGAAGGTTATGGCCATGATTCGTCAGTTCGGCCTGCCGACTTTTTTCATTACTCTGTCTGCTGCTGAAACGCGGTGGCCAGAGTTGCTTGTTTTGCTCAAAAAAAACGTAGATAGGGAGATCATTAGCGAAGAAGAAGCAGTGAATCTACCCTACACCGAAAAGGAGCGTCTTATCAGGGCAGATCCAGTTACTTGTGCTAGGTATTTCGATTATAGGTATCGCGAGATTTTAAAAGTTATGAGGAATCGGGAGGGCATTTTCGGGGAAAACTTCGTCATCAAATATTATTGGCGTGTTGAATTCCAACAAAGAGGTTCCCCCCATATTCACGGCATGTTTTGGCTGAAAGATGCCCCAGCAGTGGACTTAACCAGTACAGAGTCAATTTCAACAGTTATAGCCTTCATTAACAAACATATTACAGTAGATGTCACAGACTCTGAATTAGCTCCGTATGTTGAATACCAAAAGCATCGGCATAAGGACATGTCATGTCTTAAAAAAGCCAATAAAAGTGGAAAAAAAGTTTGTAGATTCGGTATTCCATACCCTCCAATGCCCCAAACGGAGATATTGAGTCCACTGCCGGAGGAAACTCCAAACCTTGATTTTCACCAAGGAAATTTTAAGAAAATTCAAGACCTACTGAATTCTGATCAATCCTCTGATATGATTGATCACTTGAGCATATTTGAGAACTTTCTTTCGCACGAACAAGTGAGCCTCAATTACGAGGACTGCAAATATGCAATTTCTTCTGGTTTAAAGAAACCACACATTTTTCTAAAAAGGTCATTTGCTGAAATTTGCATTAATGCTTATAATAAACACATCATTTCAATGCAAAGGGCCAATATGGATATCCAATACATTTTGGACCCTTATGCATGCTGTAGCTATATAATAAATTATATAAATAAAACCCAAAGGGGTATTTCAAAGCTTATGCGCGAGGCGGCAAAAGAAGTTCAAGGGGGCAATTACACGATTAGACAAAAGCTACAGCATATTGGTCACAAATTTATTTCTGGCACTGAGATATCTGCTCAGGAAGCCGTATATTGTTGTCTAGGAATTCCGTTGTCCGGAACTAGCAACAAATGTGTTCAAGTAAATACTTTCCCTCCAGAGCAACGAGTTTGAATGCTCAAATCCACAAGCATCCTACAAAATATGCATCAGGAGTCCACTGACATATTCGTCAAAGGATTGCTGGAGCGGTATGAACAAAGACCAACTGATCTTGAGGGCCTGTGTCTAGCCGATTGTGCAGCAAATTATGAATTTTCTAAAAACGGGAAAAGAACCTGCCAAAATAGAGATGATGAAGAGGACGAAGAAAATGAGGCACAAGTAGAAGTTTTTATCCCTCTCCGCGATAATAGTGGTTTTATTAGGGAAAGAACTAAGCCGTCCATTTTAAAATATATGAGGTTTAATATAAATACAGATAGGTCAAACTATTTTAGAGCATTAGCTATGCTGTTTTATCCGTGGAGAGATGAAGAGAAAGATTTAGTGAGCGTAAATTGCGAGGATCTTTATAATAATCATCAGGAGTTGGTAAATTCAAATTTCCAAAAATTCAATGCATTAGGAGATTTGGAAGACGCGCTTAGGAGGGCCATGGAAGCCCAAGAGAATAGGGAGGAAGGTGAAGAGGTAGTTGATGAGGCAATTGCTGAGGAGTTTAGGGCTTTAGCGATTCCAGAAATAAGTTCCCAGATAAATGTTTTGAACTTGAATGACCAGGCAGCGGATCAAGATAGAAGTATTCGACTAATTAAGCTTCCTCCTATTGTTTCCCTTAATATTTTAGCTAATTTGATTAGATCGCTTAATTTGAAGCAAAAAACCTATCTCACCTATGTTCTGCATAATGTGAGAAATAAGGCAGTTTTTTATGAGTTTGTAGGTGGCGGCGCAGGCGTCGGCAAGAGTAGAACCATATCTACCATTTTTCAGACCATTTCCCAGGAGTTTAATCGTAGACCAGGATCTAACCCAGAAACTGTTAAAGTTCTGCTGTGTGCTCCCACAGGAAAAGCTGCATTTGGTATTGGAGGTGCCACACTTCACTCAATGTTTTCTTTACCTCTCAATCAATCCAACCATGCTTTTAAACAATTGGGTCCAGATTTGTTAAATACCTTGCGTTCAAGATTTATTGATCTTAAAATTCTTATAATTGACGAAATTTCTATGGTCGGTGAAAAAATGTTTTCATATTTGGATATGCGTCTAAAACAAATATTTTCAAGGCCCGAGAGTCCTTTCGGTGGCATTTCTGTTATCGTGTTTGGCGATCTAAGGCAGTTATGTCCAGTAGGTGATCGTTGGATATTCAAATCCTCATCAGGGGCGCATAATCCATACAGTGCGATAGTTGGCTCTAGTCTCTGGGATGGCTTCAAGTTTTTCGAACTTACAGAGATAATGCGACAGCGAGATGACCAACCTTTTGCAACCGCACTAAATAACATGGCATCGGCCGTAATGACGTCAGAAGATATTCAATTGCTTAGGGACCGAATAGTTCACGGCAGTGAAGCACCAAGAGATGCGATCCACTTATTTTATAGCAATAGCGAGACAGATAAGTACAATAAGGAGAAGCTATCATCGATTATGACTGCAGAATATACTTCAATAGCTTTAGACTCCATCAAAGCCGAGCATCTTAACCCAGACATCAAAACAAAATATCTGGACTCTGTTTAGAGTTTCAAAACTTCGAATACACAAGGCTTGTGCACTTCATTGGTTCTCAAAACCACGGCTAAATATATGATGACAGTCAATGTAGATACATCAGATGGTCTTGTTAACGGAGCCACTGGTGTTTTAATGCAGATAGATCTCAGCTCATCCAATACTCCCGAACTTCTTTGGATACATTTTCTCGAGGAAAGCGTAGGAGTTAACGCACGGTCAAAGCGCAGCCATAGTAACGAATCTTCTTGGACCCCAGTTCAGAAAACTACAAAAAGTTTTCAATACCATCAAAATGAACAAGTTACTATTGACCGAAAACAGTTTCCGATTGTAGCTGCTGAAGCTATAACTATTCATAAGAGTCAGGGAGCAACATACAGCAAAGTGGTCGTCCACACTTCATCCAATATGCAAAGAGAAGCATTGTATGTAGCTTGTAGTAGGGCCACCAGTGCGAACGGACTTTATATCGTTGGACCACTCATTCCTTCGAGACCCAAGCGGGACTGTCCTCTCGCGAAAGAGATGGAGAACTTGCGTTCCGCTAAGTTACTTCACACCCACTTCGATTGTTTACTCAATCCGTCCGAATTAAATATTTTCTTCCATAATACGGAAAGCTTGCACTGCCATTTTATCGATGTCTGTTCTGATCAGCTAATGCTCAAATCTTCTATTTTGTGCTTCGTTGAGGCTTCCACATACTCTAATGAAGCTTATAATATTCCTGGCTTTTCCACAGCAGTGCGGTTAGATTGCCAGTCCGTAGCCAGCGGAGCTAGACCGAAAAGAGGCATTCTAATATTCGTTAGGAATGAACTTTTGAATCATTGTAGTATTATTGAAAGTAATCGATATTATGCGGATTCCGGGAACTTAGCATCTCCAGTGTTCGAGTATGCTTTGTTTAAGTACAAATCTGTCGGTTTTATTGTTATTTACAGAACCCCCACGTATCCGTTGCGAAAGTTCGAAGCAGAATTTGAGGTCTTATTTCAACGGCATCCATTTTTAGATAGAAATTCCGTAGTGTTAGGAGATTTTAATTTATGCCTTCGTTCCCTTTCAGGTTGCTGTAAGAAAATTTATGAATTCCTTTCAGAAAGGAATTGTAGGTCATTGTTAGATTTGAACTCGTCCACAACCAATTGCGATACGCATATTGACTGGGCGTTTTCAAACATTTCCGATAGCAGGGCCACCGCGCGCACCTTTGAGACTATCTATAGTTATCATAGTGGAATTTTAGTTAATGTTAGAGAGGCAGAAGACTAAACTTTTTTGGTAATCAGGCATTAGTGTAAATATTTAATATTTTGTATTATTTAGCCGTATTCTGAATTATATTAATTCTTTAATCTTTACCTTTGTTAAACCTTTTTCATTTTTATCCGTTTTATTATTTTGTTAATTAAGTTTAGGTTGAAATAGTTCTATTATTAATCATTTCTATGTATGTATATAGGTATTCTTGTTAGTTTAGATATTTTTTATAAAGGATTGGAATCCTTTTTTTAATTTTTGGGGAATATGGAGCTTAAAAATGCTTTTAAAAGCAGCTCAAGTCGACTCATAGGTCCCCAAGATTATATTTTGGCTAGAGTGACCCCATTGCATCGTGATGGCCTCCCCGTGGTGTTCCCTGGGTACCAATTTAATGTATTAAATTGGGAGCTAATTCGAGCGGCGTTTATGTATAAAATATATTTTATAACTTACATACATGTATGTAGATCATAAGCTCACGTATATACTGACTGAGTACCGGGTATAAAGTAGAGCCGCGGCCTTTGCCGCGGCTCACAACGTTCCCCCTCGTTTGATATGGAGACACCACCACAGTCAAACTTAATTGACATCCCTGCCTGTTGCAGACGCTTGACAGACATGAGGTTTCCTGCTGCCTCCTTGCAGTAGAGCACATCCTCCAGTGTGATATTGTGTCCATTGTGCAGCCGCACAATTCCACGCTTAGTGGCATATAAAAACTCGCCTTCTTTTGCCACAGCGATTTTAATTGGCTGCTCCAATTCGATGCAATCGGCGTACAGCGAGTCATCATTGATCAAATGATCCGTTGCACCAGAATCGAGTATAAAACCGAGTTCATTATTTATTTGATCACTCTTTTTCATTTTCGTATCATAAATGCGAACCCGTGGCCCGATGCTGCAAGCTGAGCTTGTTTATTATGTTTATAATTTTCTTTGTTTTGATTTAACCTTATAAACTGGTAACAGTCTTTTTTCATGTGCCCTTCTTTGCCACAGTGATGGCATTTAATATTACTTCTAGCTTTTCCCTTAAATAATATCTTTTGCCGTGTGTTTCTAGATCCAAAAGTTTTACGATTATTAAAATTGTTATTATTTCTTACAACTGCCTTCATGACTTTACTACTTGTATCAGTACTTTCATTTCTTAATTTGGTCTCGTAGTCGAACAATTTATTTTTTACAAACGCTAATGATAGAGTTTCATCTGACAAAGTTTCGATTGCCGTGATGACACCATTATAGGTTGAAGGTAGAGTCTGCAGCAAATGTGCCACTTTGTCCATCTCATCCATTTTAGCGCCCGCCCCTAACAACTCACTCACTGTTTCATCAAAAATAACAAAATGACTCGAAAGTGTCATTTCACTTGAGAGTTTGAGTGTTATTAAACGTTTACGTGCAGCTAATTGCGACGCAAGGCTTCTACGCTCATATATGGCGTCTAAATTCTTCAGAATATCACGTGCCGAAATGTCGCCTGCCGCGAAGTTTAGAAATGCGTCGCCTAAATATTGAATTAAAATGCTCTTCGCACATCGCTCTGCCTTTTTCCAATTATCATCTACTTCGTTAGGCATTATGTTATCGACTACTTGGAGCACCTCTAATTCAGCAAACAAAGCTCTGATTCTAAATTTCCATATAGAATATTTCTCGCCACAAAAAGGCTTAATATGTTGCTTATTTCTTTCCATTTTCTATGTATGTATATATTATACACACACACACACTACAAAAAAAAACGAGGGGGAACGTTGTGAGTTGCTGCGGACACCGCAACTCTACAGTTATACCCGATACTAAGTCAGTATGGCTCTCCTCCGGCAGACGCCGCTAATATTAAACGACACGACAAAGAGTGCGTGCGAGAGAGACAGAAAATCAGTCTGAGCGGGACGTCGGGCGCTGCGTAGCCAGTGCAAATTGATTTGTTCCTTTTGGCTATAAAAATGATCTGATCTGATCCAGATTCAGCAACCTGATAGATATGGTCATTATTTATGATTCTGCGTTTTTAGTTTTCTCGAATCTGCAATATTGTTGATGCAACAGATTTTCGTCCTTTGTGGGGGCGGAAGGGGGTGGGGCGAAATTTTGTTGCATCAACAATATTGCAGATTCGAGAAAACTAAAAACGCAGAATCATAAATAGTGACCATATCTATCAGATTGCTGAATCTGATCTAACAGGAGTACGGACACTAAATTTGGTTACTCTAGCCTTAATACTCTCTGAGATTTGTGAATATCCCCAGATTTGCATCCTTTGCGGGGGCGGAAGGGGGTGTGGCGAAATTTTGAAACAAACTCGTCTCGGTCTGATATATTAGGAGTGTGGATACCAAATTTGGTTGCTCTAGCTTTTATAGTCTCTGAGATCTAGGCGCTAATGTTTTACTCTAAGCAAAGCCGCCTATGCTACGTGTGTGTTAGAGAGAGACAGGGCGAGAAAAAATGAAATTGTTTTCTTGATGCTGGCTATAAGAATAATACGATCCAATTCAGATTCTTCAGTCTGAAAGATATGGCCATTCTCTACGATTCTGCGTTTTTGTTTTTATCGTATCTTTAAAAATGTGGATGCCACAGATTTTCGTCCTTTGTGGGGGCGGAAGTGGGCGGGGCAAAGTTTTGAAATATTTTTGTAGCAGTGACATATCACAGAAGTCTGGATCCAAAACATCGTTGCTCTAGCTCTTATAGTCTTTGAGCACTAGGCGCTGAAGGGGACGGACAGACGGACAGACGGACGGACGGACAGACAGGCAGGGCTCAATCGACTCGGCTATTGATGCTGATCAAGAATATATATACTTTATGGGGTCGGAAACGATTCCTTCTGGACGTTACACACATCCACTTTTACCACAAATCTAATATACCCCAATACTCATTTTGAGTATCGGGTATAAAAAACTACACAAGAACGCACGCGGAACTAATTTCACAACTATTTGTTATTAATTTAATTTATTTAAATTGGCGTGGACTGGGCCCATAACCTATTGGTAGACTGGCTATGACAATTAGTAAACGGAAGACAGTACCAAGTTATGTTTTTCTTTAAAGATTATTTATGTATTTCTTGATTACTTTTTGCTGCAACACCGGTCCATGTTCATGTGCCGCATCAGCCAGTTGTTTGGTTTATTTTCATTTGGTTGAGCTTCATGCTCAACCATGCTGTTGATTTCTTTAACCTTATAGAAAGTCTTGTGTTTATCTATGGGTTTCATTTCCCCGATTTGTTTATTATTCGCTAGACACGTCGGAAAATCATCATGAATGTCCATGATCCTGTAGGAATAGCTCGAGCTGAAGAATGAAATTCAAACTATGAAAACGAAAGAAAGACGCGATAACATTATGCGAGTGTTAAATCGAACTGGTGGAATGGCTTTACGCGTTCGAAGTATTTATATCTGCTTTGCAAGCCTTGAACTTGAGTGTAGCTAAAGTCAACATCGCTATGACAGCTGTCCATGCTTCTAGATTAAATATTTGCATACATTTTTACGAATTTCTTAAAGTATTTACCTTTAATGCAATATTTAAAAGTAATATGTGTACGATTACGTATACCTCTGTTGTTTCTAGAGCCACGTAGCTGCCATTTGTGGCAGAGTGTCAGCGGGAGACTGGGGCACTGACTACCTTTCCCCCATGGGTCCTGTTCCCAGTAAATCTCTGTGAGCGACACGCGTGCCCCTCCACACACCACCCCCATGCAGAAACCACAGCGAATTTGTGAATTTCTGTTACCTCATGAAACTGAAACTGAAACTGAAACTGACATGAATTCGAAAAGCGTTTCCGGGCGAACATTAACACATTTATTTCTCGTTGTGGCGGCTCTGGGCTTTCGTTGGTCCCCAGTCGGCGGCTGAATAATTTTTTAAGTGACTTCTTTTATTTGCATTTAGAAGCGTTTATAAAAAAAGTCAACTGGGATTTGCGGGTGCGTTTATGTGAATACATTAACCAATTCGCAGATGCTGTTGGGGTTGTCACAGCGATGAGATAATATATGGGATGCTGTGAATGCTCCGCAAGTTCTCGAGAATCTTTAAAAAATGTTATTTTATGTTTGAAATTCGTCTAATACTTCACAATAATGCTTACGGCATTTTCCTTCAAACAAAGCGGCAAAAATTTCAAAATAATTTGTTAAAAAAGCAAATAAACGATTCGAAAAAGAAACCTATTAAACGCAAACATGCAGGGACTGTTCAGAGATCCGGCCCTCGACCGCCACTTCACTGGCCACTCGGGCAGCATCACCCAGCTCCGCTTCAGCCCCGAAGGGTCTCAGATCGCGACGTCATCGTTGGACGGCTCTGTGATATTATGGAACCTGAAACAGGCGTCACGCTGCATTCGCTTCGGATCGCATTCATCGGCTGTGTATGGAGTGGCGTGGTCGCCAAAGGGCAATCTGGTGGCCTCCGCCGGCCACGACCGCTCTGTGAAGATCTGGGAGCCCAAGGTGCGCGGCGGGGGGCCGTCAGCCGTCGGGTGCTATAGGGGGATAAACGGATGTCGGGTCGGCTCGTCACAACTGTAGACTCGGAAAGGGGCACGGGCGCCTCGGGTTCATGGCTTGCCCGGGATCCAAGGCGACTGTGCTCCGCGTCATAGGATACAGGTGGGCACGAGCGAACCGGCACCCGCCGTAACTGTACACACCGGCGGAAGTGCGACTATACTCTCCCCGTGAGGGCGGCTGGAAACAGGTCCTGGTACGGTCACGTCTCTGCCAGGATGCTGGCTAATTGTAGTCGGGCGGAGAGAAGAAAACTCTCAGTGAAATAACCCCAATCCAAGGTGACACTGTCATATGCCGAGGGATGCATGGCCGAGGGGGTGCTCGGTCGCTTATATGCGGACTCTGGATACCTGCCGACCTCCAGTTTTAATAAGGCTTCCCGGGGCACGCGGGCTATGCCTCGGGCGACTAACCCCTTCCCGCCTACTCGTGGGACCAAATATGCCAAATTTAAACATAAACACAAAAAACACCGCAAAGGAGCACGGCACTCCTCCTAAAGTGCCGGAGGGAAAAGACCATCCCTCTACAAACGCATCTGGGAAACCAGTGCCCAAAAAGACGGGGAAGGAGACTAAGTCGGTCCACCGTCTCGAGGCAGCAGGCGCTGTGAGGAGAGGACCGAAAAGCCAATCGGGCCAATCCACGTCGGGGGGCCCCAAGGGCGACCCGGTTACCGGGGGGGCGACCATGCAGAGCGCTATCGCGGCTGGCGGACCCCTTGGGACCGGGAACCCCTTGACAACCCCGGCAGGCGGCGCCTCTGCCTCGAAAGATAGGCCCAAGTTTCAGGACAAAAGACGTGCGGCCTTCATCCTGGGCAACGACGACCCGGTGTTCCTGGCGTCTGCCCAGGGAATCGAATCGCGGCGATGGGCCAAGACAGTCCTGCCCGACTACCAGCCAGCCAAAGCTGGCAAGGCCACAGCCAAGGCCCCAAGCAAGCGGCAACGCTCGGCGGAGGACACCGCCACACAAGTCCAACAGGCCAAGAGGACAAAGACATTGAGCAACCGCTCGTTTGCCGAGGTGGCGAGGGGAAAAACCCTGATTGGAGTCCTAGACAGGGGCTCTAAAGACGGGCAGATCCCTAGGGACAAGTGGCACCTCGTGGAAAACGAGCTCCAAGACCGTTTCCTCCAGGAGTTGGAGGAGAATGGAGGACCACCGCCCAAGTGTGAGGACGCCGGGTGGCACCAAGGCAGGGTGAAAGCCATCGCCTGCCAAGATGCTCGCTCGGCGGCCCTCTACGCGAAGGCGGTAGCGTCGCTCAAGGAGGTCTACCCAGGAGCCCAGCTGGAGGTCGTGAAGTGGGAGGACATCCCCAGCAAGCCGAGGGCCAGAGCGTGGGTCTCGGCGAAGCCTGCAGAGCCGGATAAGATTCTCCGGATTCTGCAGGTCTGCAACCCCCACCTTCCCACAGCCGATTGGAAGGTGGCCAAAGTAGAGGAGAGCAACGGGCAGAGGCGCCAAATTATCCTCGTCCTGAACGAGGAGTCGGTCAGACTTCTCCACGACACGGAGGGCGCTGTGGACTACGGCTACAAGAAAGTAGTCGTAGTACCGTACAAGTCCGACTCCAAAGGCATGCAGCCGACGGTCGAGCCAGACCTGGAGCCCCCGGAGATCCCTAGTATGGAGATCAAGCCTGCGGTGTCAGACGTGGCATCAGTGGTGTCGGATGACATCTTAGATGGTTACGTCTCAGACGTGAGCGATCTCACTAGGGATCTCAAACACATCGGGGTCGCGGAGTAGTTGGACTCTTCGGAGAGCGACCACGACAGGACAATGGTGGAGGTGGACCTCAGGAATGTCACTGATACTCCTGCAGATAAACCTCCACCATTGTAAGGCAGCATGCGCTGCTCTCCTGCTCCACCTAGCCAAGGGTGGAGCCGACATAGTCCTCCGGAAACAGGGTCTCCGGTCTGAGGACTCCTGACTATAAGCTATACGTAGCTGACTCCGCAGGTAAAACTCGCACCTGCATCCTTGCAAAAAGAGATTTGCACTTATTTTTGCTCCCAAATTTCAGTAATGAAGACCAAACAGCAGTGAGCCTCGAAGGCCAGGGGTGCTCACTGAGAATCTGCTCCACGTACATGGGTCACGACCAACCAGACCCCCCTCCACAGGCGCTCAGGGCGCTAATCACAGACTGCGAGGCCAAGGACACCGGCCTAATCGTAGGGTGCGACGCCAACGCACACCACTGCCAGTGGGGAAGCACTGACACCAACGAAAGGGGTGAGTACCCTTTCAACTATTTACTGACCACTCAGATGGTCCTTTTAAATAGGGGGAGTGATCCCACCTTCATTATTAAAAACCGCAAGGAGGTCCTGGACCTCACACTTGCCTCTCATGAGCTACACGGGAACATCGTATCCTGGAGGGTCCTGGAAGAGCACTCCTTCTCGGACCACAGGTACGTGGAAACCGTATTCTCTTTTTCACTACCGAGACCAGCTCAATTTCGGAACCTTAGGCGGACAAACTGGGCTCGGTACTCAGACCATCTCTGTCGTGTTCTCCCTGAGACTCCACCTGAGGAGGAGATCTCCAGGGAAGCCACGACTCATCTTGTTAAACTATTTACCGACGCCTGCAATGAGGCGCTCGATAAATCCTGCCCCTCTAGCAAGAGCAGAGGCCGGAAGAAACCTGAATGGTGGAATCCGAAACTGAGGGAACTCCGGAAAGCCTCCCGAAGACTCTTCAATAAAGCTAAGGCCGAAAACGCTGAGCAGAACTGGGCCGATTACAAGGCCAGTCTGTCAGTTTACAATAAAGAACTGAGGAAAGCCAAACGCGCCTCATGGCGTAAGTTCTGTAGTGACATTGAGAATAACTCGGAAGCCTCGCGCTTGCGCAAAGTTCTCTCGAAGACTACACCCACTCTGGGCTACCTGAAGAACGCCGACCAATCATGGACAACGTCCAGTAATGAGTCGCTAAATCTTCTCCTTAACACCCACTTTCCCGGCTGCGATGAAAACAGACCACACTACATCGCGGCTCCCTCCGTTGCCTCAAGTGGTATCATGAACCTGCTAAGCCAGGAGAACATTTCCTGGGCAATAAAAAGCTTCAAACCATACAAATCCGCGGGACCAGATGGCATCATCCCTGCCCAACTGATTCACGCTGGACAAAAAGGCACTAATTGGCTCAAAAGGATATATGAGGGAATCTTCTCCCATGGATATATCCCGGAAACCTGGCTTCATACCAAAGTCGTCTTCATCCCCAAGGCAGGCAAGCCCTCGCACACTGCCCCCAAAGATTTCAGACCCATAAGTCTATCGTCCTTCCTTCTGAAGACGATGGAACGGCTTTTGGGGATGCATCTCACGGTAAATATTCCGCCTAGTCTATTCTCAGACTCCCAGCATGCCTATCGGAAAGGAAGATCCACCGAAACGGCCCTACACACGATCACATCGATCATAGAAGCGTCCCTCAACTGTAAGGAATACACCCTGGTAGCCTTCCTGGACATAGAAGGCGCCTTTAATAACATCCTACCGACCGCCATCACGGGTGCACTGACGGAACTGGGGGTTGACTCCCGGACGGTGAGCCTGATCGATCAGATGCTACAATGCAGGACGGTTGAGGCATCACTGGGGACGTCAACGTCCACCAGATTTGTCAGTAGAGGCACCCCGCAGGGCGGAGTCCTCTCGCCCCTCCTATGGAACGTGGCAGTGAACGAACTGCTGCGGGAGATAGAGGGGGGTGGCTGCCGCGTGGTGGCGTATGCGGACGATGTTGCTATAGCATTCTCGGGTAAATTCCCGCAGGCGCTGTGTGAGTGCCTGACAAGCACTCTCATGAAGATGTCAAAATGGGCAGACAAATGCGGGTTAGGCGTCAACCCGTCTAAAACGGAACTGGTGCTCTTCACTAGGAAGTACAAAGTCCCGGCACTGATTCCCCCAAGACTATGTGGGGAAGCGCTAATCTTCAGCAACAACGCCAAGTATCTTGGTCTAATCCTCGATAGAAAGCTCGATTGGAAATTGAGCATAGAGGATAGAGTAAAGAAGGGCACAGTAGCCCTCTATACTTGCAGGAAAGCCATCGGACTGAGATGGGGAATGACCCCCTATATAGTTCGGTGGCTTTACACCACCATCATACGACCGATCATGCTCTATGGAGCGGTAGTATGATGGCCAGCCTTAGACAAAAGGACATGCCTCAACAAACTCAGCAGAGTTCAACGCATGGCAGAGCTATGCATAACTGGCGGGCTACGCACTACTCCAGGGGAAGCCCTGGATACTGTGCTGGACCTCCTCCCCATAGATCTCATGGGAAAGAAAGTGGCAACACTTTCCGCACTCAGAATGAGAGAAGCCAGACTGTGGAAAGCGTCCGCGGTCGGGCACTCGGGAATCCTGACGAGACACCCGCAATTACCAGAGAGGTCAGATTATTGTGTCCCTAGTGATCACCTCTCGACGCCTTTCCAGGTATCAATCCCACTTAGGGAGGACTGGGAGATGGGCGAACCAGGACCCGCAAATGCGGTTCACTTCTACACTGATGGCTCAAAGTTAGACGGCCGCGTGGGAGGCGGAGTCTACTGCAGCGAGCTGAACATCAGTCATTGCTTCAGGCTCCCGGACCACTGCAGTGTGTTCCAAGCGGAGGTTGTAGCCATCAAGGAGGCCATTTCCATCGTCTCCAAACTATTTCTAGACACGCACTTAGTGTGCGTTTTCTCGGACAGCCAAGCAGCTATTAAAGCTCTAGGCTCAATATCGTCGAACTCAGCGACTGTAAATGACTGCCGCAGGTCTCTGCACGAGATCGCAGATCAGTTAGACCTCTTTCTTATATGGGTCCCAGGCCATAGGGACATCGAGGGGAACGACGCCGCCGACGAGCTAGCAAGGCAGGGTACTACAATTCCTCTCCTTATGGAGAGGGAGCAGGTAGCGATGCCTCTGGCTACGTGCAGGCTCCTCACGCTCGAATTGTTTGAGCAAAATGCCAATAGGAGATGGCAGCAAACAGCTTCCTGTAAAATCTCAAGATTGATATGGCCATATCGATCGAAGAAGCGCTCAGCCGAGCTGTATAGGCTCAGCAGAGCACAGTGCTCTGCAGTTACTCGAGCCATTACGGGACACTGGCAGATTGGCACTCATGCCTCTAGACTGTCAATCCCTCATAACGACTTCTGCAGGAGTTGTCGCGACGAGGAAGAAGAGGAATCGGTCCCCCACTTCTTCTGCCACTGCCCAGCCCTTGGAAATCGTCGTCTTCGTTTTCTCGGGGCTGCTTTCCTAACAGACATTTCGGACCTGTCCGAAATCAAACCGGGGACCTTGTCCAGATTCATCCAAGCCTCCGGATGGGACTGCCCTTAATTTGCCACAGCCTGTTTCTCCACGGTTTCTAGGCTCTGGGAAGGGGCACACGCCCATGCGGCACCACAACGGACCTTCTATAGGTCCAAGTGAGCTTGGGAGGGTTTCATCACTCTCCCAGGCTACCGCCTGAACCTAACCTAACCTAAGGTGCGCGGCGTATCCGGTGAGTTTGCGGCTATCGACTTTGACCCGACCGGCCAGATGATGCTGACAGCCTCCGACGACAAGTCCGTGAAGATATGGCGCGTGGCCAAACGCCAGTTCCTCTCGTCGTTCAGCCAGCAGACCAACTAGGTGCGTGCCGCCAAATTCAGCCCCAACGGCAAGATGATTGCCACCGTGAGCGACGACAAATCGCTGCGCATCTACGACGTCAACACTGGAGAGTGCACGCGCACCATCACCGAAGAGCGGGGCGCCCCACGGCAGGTGGCCTGGCATCCGTGGGGCAACATGGTGGCCGTGGCCCTGGGATGCAACCGGAACAAAATCTTCGATGTTGGCGGCAGCCAGCTGCTGTTCAGCTGTATGTGGTTCACTCTGCGCCCGTCAATGATGTGGCTTTCCATCCCAGCGGAAATTTTCTGTTGTCCGGAAGCGATGACTGCACCATACGCGTTCTGGATCTGCTGGAGGGCAGACCCATCTATACACTGACTGGCCATACGGCGGCCGTAAATGCTGTGGGCTTTTCCCAGGATGGAGAGAAGTTTGCCACTGGTGGCAACGATCGCCAGCTGTTAGTTTGGCAGTCTAATCTGCACACCTACGATGCCTCCCAGTTGGAGGCCAAGTCTGCCCTGCTCTCCTCCAGCTGCGACACCAGTGTAGCCTCCGTTTACCAGCAGAGCAACGCCAGCAGCACAGCCTTGTCGAACGACCACAGCATTCGCATCGATATGCGCGAGTCGCACGCCTATAAGATTTTGGTCGAAAACTTCCAGGTGCTTGACAGTGAACACACAAAGCTACCAGAGACACCAAAAAGTGCCAGCAAATCTTCTTCGGTTGGTCAGCCGAAAGCGATACTGTCGCACGCCAAACTGGTGTCCAAGGAGTTGGACTTCAAGCCTCGCAGCACCAGTCCACGCTTTTTTTAGTTCACTATTAACTATTAACAAATAACTAGAAGAACCTGGCAATAATTAAAAATATCGATTCTCTATCTTAGAAGTTACTTAACTGTTAACAAAGCCTCTCTATCGCTTTCTGTAGCCTATCATCACCCAATACTACTGCACGTAAAACTACTTCCCTGTACAATAGATCACAGCAAAGGGAACAGCAGAAGGAAGTGGACTACGACTACAGGAGTCTTTTCCATTACCCACTTAGATGAAATTGTTTCGTGTGCATTGAACATGATTTATTATGACACATAAACAACAGCTTAACTTCCGGGTAACTTACACACACATATGTCTGAGACTGGGACTGGGACTGGGACTGCACATGGTGGCGGTCGGAGGTGGTACCTCGAGCGCCTGGCTGCTGCGTGGCGGCTGTCGTTGCTGGGGCCGGGTTGTCTTCTGGAGGGTCGTCCTGGGTTCCTTTCCCATTGTTGGTGGAACCGTGTCGGTGCCCTCGGGAGACCGGCTCGCTTTCTTCGTTGCTTTGCTTGGTTTTGGGTTTCTCGGAGTGGGCCTGGGGCTAGTGTGCCTCGTCGTGGCCGTGGGTTCTGTGTTCCTCGTTCCTTGTGCTCGTGTCTCGTGTCGTGGCGGGGGGTTCGTTGGCGGCGGGGGTCTCAAGTTCTGGGGTCCGTGGGAGTGTACTTGGCTGGCGGTGATCGTCGGCGTGTTTGGGAGGGGGCGTTGGGAGCCTCGAAGATGGAGGCGTGTGGTGCCACATTGTATTGTGGTTTCGATGGCGCACAGGAAATCCATCCCTATGATGGCTTGCCTCTAACATGTTGGGTAGTACCAAGAGCGGCATCTGTACCTCTTGCTCGTCTAGTTTGACGCGCGCTAGCAAGATCTGAGTTATCTCGCGTGCCGAGCCGTCGGCTAGGCGTATCGGGACGCAAGCGTCGCGCAGGTCGTTGTCGTGGCCGAGCTGGCGGGCGAGGTCGGCGTTGATGAAACTTCGGGACGCCCCGGTGTCGACCGTGGCGTCCGTGCGCCGTCCTCCGATGGTCACTCTCGCCACTATCCGGCCGTCGTGTACTTGTAGCGGGTTTCTTAGTTGGTTGTCTGAGGAAGCGTCGTGCCCGGCTGTTCCCGTGTCAGCTGGGGACGCGAGTCGTTTCCCGACGGGTCCTGGCGGCAACAGCCCACGGTGCGCGTTCCGCGCTTGCCGCATTCCCAACAGAAGAGGATCGATGGGTTGGTGCAGTCGCGAGATACATGTCCCGCTTCTCCGCACCGTCGACAGGCTGCGTGCGGGTTGGAGATGGGGGTGGTGATCATTCGATGTGTCGCTTCCTGTACTGAAGCGCCGGCTTGGTGCGGCTTCCTTGCGGGTTCCGAGGTGTTTCAGTGAGGTTTTCGGAATTGGGCCCGATTCGTCCCGCTTTCGTTTTGTTGTGCCGTTGGCCGCGTGTACCTGGGTGGTTGTCGAGGGGGGATGAGGATCGCTGGTACGTTTCGTTCCTGGATGCTCTCGAACTCTCAACATCGTTAATTGCGTCAGACTTCTCAGTTCGTGCCTTCGCACGTACAGCTGGTACGCCGGGAGGGTGCTGTCATAGATCCGGCTAAGCTCCTTGGCTTCGTCGTACCCGGCGTGGTGCATGAGCAACCGGAGCTCGATGACGAAGTCCTTGAACGGTTCGCCCAGCGCTTGTTTGTGGTCCCTGATCTGGCCTTCCAATTGCTCGAAGTACCGGGGAGGCAGGAAAAAGGCCAGGAATTCCTGGCGGAAATCGGCTCATGAGGCGCTCTGGAGTCGGCTGGTGCGGAACCAACGGTTGGCTCGGTCGGTGAGGAGCTCTGCCATGGCTCGCGGCACGTAGTTCATGTCTACCCCGTACGAGAGGGCACGCTCTTCCACAACCCGGCACAACCCGCGACATTGGGTTGTCCTGCCCGTCGAACTGGATTCCCCACTTTCGGATCCGTTCCGCCATCTGCGCGGCGTGACTGTAGTAATGGCCGTCTGTGGGGCCATTTCCTCCTGCTGTCCGCAAGATCCTTCTCATGGGCGAAGGCCTTGGCTCCGGGGGCGGGGGCTTCGGTAGGTCTTCGGCGGTTATCGATGTCGGTGAGGTGCTGGCTTTGCCTTCCATGATTCCTGGAACTTGTAGGCTGAGTTTGGGGTCCGTCTTCCGCTTCTCTGTTGGTGCTGAGGTGTCGGGCTGGGGCGATCTGGCTCGTCCTGGCGATCTGGCGTACTGCCGCTCGAGCTCCGCCAACCTGACCCAGGCATCGTGTTCGAGGGGCCCGGCGACTAGTTCGGCGAAACTCCTCCGCAAATCTTCCACGTTCCCCTCGCGGCTGAATCCGAATTCCTCCGCGAAGGACTCCAGCTCCTCTCGGCGACGTTTGTGTATCCAGCCGGTACTCACCCCTGGGTTGGCGACGAATTCTCCAGGGTAATACTCACTGGGCTGTTCCTCTGTATGGGATTCCATCGCTCCGATTGTTGCTCGAGTTGGCTGTATTGCTGGGCTTGCGCTTTTCCTTCACTAGGGCACTGTGTCGAGCTTCGCGGCTGACGCTTCGAATTTCTTCTCGGGGTGACGGCACTATTCGCGTTTCTCTGTCGCGCTTTCGTCTGCTCGTTGCGCAACTCTTGCCGTTGATATTGCGCGAGGTCGGGGTTTTCTTTGGGTTGTTCTCTTGTGTTCTTGCTCTAGCGGCCGTGGGGTTTTATTCCACAAACCCTCGCTGACGTTCCCTCAGGTCCCTGCTCGGGCGCCACTTGTGATGGACTTATTTCAGGCTGAGGTAAGCTCAGTCACGTCCAGGGGTCAATCCACAAGAAATTTGTAGAAATGGATGGAACTTCAAGGGAGACGTCGGGGGTGCTTATCGTAGAGCAGATGGATCGGGGCTTGGGCGGGCGTTGCTAGCGTTGTGTATCGAATGGTGTATGTGGACGTGGAGTGGGGTGGAGTCGGTGCCTCGGCTAATTGGAGTGAACTTACGCAATCGGGTGTTTTTACTTCGATAATTTGACACTTTATTGTACGTATTAGTAGTTTAAATGCACTTATTTTTTACTTCGTCGCCGATGTCTTCTCGTGAGTTCCGGGTACAGCGTCTGTACTCCGGACTGGGTCTCTGCGTAAGTTGCTTTCTGGTTTCAATCGGCGTCTATTTATACGCCAATGGGCGCTGTGTCAGCGGGTTCAGAAGTGCACTTCCGCGTCGGGGTGCACTTCGCCGTTCTGGCGATCGTGGGTTGACCTGGTTCTGTCCCTTCGTGTTTTTGGCGAGCTGGCGGGTTTGCCGTTGGATGCTTGTCGTGGGCTTCCGCGGTGTCATCGTTTTGTAGTCGATGAACCCGGAAGACTGCGCCTGGCCGGTTGCTTAGTCTGGAGTAGTGGAAGTCCGCGTGACCTGGTGTGTTTGGTCAGCGTTATGAATCCTGGCTGATTTTAATATTATTTTATTTTTAGGTTTATGTTTTTTAGGTTTGGTGATCAAGTGTCAGGAATCCAGTTAGGTAATTTGTGTTGTTATATTTTTGGATTTTTAACCTTTGTTTAGACTGATTTAATTATTTTCTATTTACAGGTTCGATTGGTCCATTGGGAGGTTTGCGTTGAATTTGGTAAGTTTTTTTTTTTTTTAATTTTTTTTTTTTATTATTAAGCGTTGAATCCGTACATTGCATATATCGTATCTTAACAACCCAGGTAAATAGTATTAAGGAGACCAAACCTATTGCTTTATGCAAGAGGACTTATAGAGATATAATATAGTATAGTATATGGTAATAATAAAAAAAGTAATATTATAATATCGGGAGGGAAACTTAGAGTTGGCCAATAGTTTTGGCAAAACCCAATCTCTTCAACCGCCTCAAAGGCCTGGCAGGTAGTAATCGTCTGGCGAGCATACTATGGTGTCTAATTAGCCTGTCACTGTATCTGCTGGTGTGCCTTCCAATCTGCTCCTCTACTGTATGCAGATTCAAGTCCCGATGTAGGGTGGAGCCGCGCACGTACCAAGGGCAGTTCGTTATTTGCCTCATGGCGCGATTCTGCAAGACCTGTATCCGTTTATAGTTCGATTTGGCAGCTATACCCCAAATCTGCACACCGTAGAGCCAGATCGGGGCTACACAGTGTACATAAACTGCTCTTTTGGCTCTCAGTGACATGGTGCTTCTTCTGTTAATCAGCCACCGCAATTGCTGCATTCTTTGCCCACATTTACGAGCCGTAGCTTTCAAGTGTGGACCAAAAGTAAGACGCTTATCAAGGGTGATACCGAGATACTTTGCTTGCTCTGGTTGGTCCAAAGTTACGCCTTCAAGCTTTATGGGTGGGGTGTGGTCTATGAGCGCTTTCAGGGTGAAGCATGGATTGGTGGTCTTCAGTGGGTTGACTTTTAAATTCCATCTTTTGCACCAAGCTGCCAAAGAGTAGAGGTACTCTTGGAGACCATCTGCTGCCTCAAGGCGGCACTTGGAGCTGTAGAGCAGTGCTATATCGTCCGCGTAGGTAGCAAGCAGAGCCTTACGGGGGGCCTCCATATGTTGCTCGCTTGGGGAGGGTAGATCTGCAGTATAGATAGAGTAAAGCAGCGGGCCAAGGACGCTGCCCTGTGGAACTCCAGCTCTCATTTGGCAAGGTGTTGAATGTGTGTTCCTGAACCTGACCATAAACTGACGTCCTTCCAAGTATGATCGTAGGACACCGTAGTATGGTGCTGGGAACAGTTTTTTAATTTTGCTCAGTAGGCCGATATGCCAAACTCTATCGAAGGCTTGCTGCATATCAATAAAGACTGCATTGCAGTATTCTAGATCATCATAGGCCTGTAGGATGTGTCCTGCCAATCTGTGGACTTGCTCCACTGTGCCGTGTCCCTCCCGAAAGCCAAACTGGTGATCCGGCAAGATACCGCATTCCTTGATGATGCCACCAAGACGATTGGCAAGAAGCCTTTCCCAGACCTTCGATAAGGAAGACAAGAGACTTATTGGCCGATACGACTCAGGGTCGTCCTCCGGTTTTCCAGGTTTATGGATCATCAGGATTGTTGCTATCTTCCACTGCTTAGGGAAAAACTGCATCCTTAACATGGCGTTAAAAATGAGCACTATGTAGAGTATCGCCCGAGTAGGCAATGCTTTCAGTGAATTGCACACTCTGTCAATGCCAGGAGCCTTCTTCCTCGGTAGGGACTTGATGACTTCAACAATCTCCTCAGCCCTGGCTGGTTTAATGGGTAAGGCCATTTGTAGAGGTGTTTGCAGACTATCTTTTGTCTCTTTGTACTGCGCCTCCGTGGCGAATTGGTAATGGGTGAACCTGTCCCCTAAATGATGTGCAAACGAATTGGCCTGCTCTTCTTCGTTTCTAGCAGGTTCACCGTTGGGACACCGGATGGGAATCTGTCTGAACGGTTGTCTCTTAAGAGACTTAGTGGTCTTCCAAAGCGAATATCCAGCATCTACGGTGTAATCCATGGAAGCAAGCTTTTGTTCAAAGAAGTTGCTTCGAAGTTCTCTCAGGGTGTTTCGAAGTTGCTTGGCAGCCCGGTTCCATAGAGTTCGGTCCCATGGGTCTTGAGATCGGATTGCGCGTCTTCGAAGTCTCCTTTTTTGTGACAAAAGCTCTCTGGCCTCTCTTGTAAGAACTATTCCATAGGCGGCGCTTGTCGGAGGATGCGAGGGCGTTGAGGCAGCAGCAGCCATGTGTATACTCTCTGTGA
This sequence comes from Drosophila persimilis, assembly GCF_003286085.1. Taxonomy (NCBI): domain Eukaryota; kingdom Metazoa; phylum Arthropoda; class Insecta; order Diptera; family Drosophilidae; genus Drosophila; species Drosophila persimilis. The sequence goes on from NW_020825608.1 coordinate 22,012, forward strand.
TGTAATCTACAGCCATCTCGATATCTTCCTCAGAGTTTAGCGAGACGTTCAGTTGAATCGACCTCTCCAAATGTTGCCTAAATGCGAGCAGATCAGTGTGCTTGGTGACTAGATGAGGGCTTGGATTTTCTATAATGCCATCTGTTTTAATGCTGATGACTAAGGCCAGATGGTCGGAGTCCAGATCCCAGCTCTGACTTATTGTTGCTCGAGAATCCGGAATACCATGATGTACTGCGAAGTCTATGCAGGACGGCGTGTGATTGAGTACATATGGGTACCTGGTTGGTGACCCAGTTGCAAGGATCTTAGCGCCAGTAGCAGAGATGGCTTCCGCTAGCTCTCGCCCCCAAGGGGAATTGTAAGTGTCTCCCCACAGCCAGTGTCGGGCATTCCAGTCACCACCAACCAAATACCTTTGCCCGCAAGCACGGAGTGCATCGATGTAATGTCTTTCCTCAATCCTGACTCTGGGAGGGCAGTAAATGGCGCTGAACTCCACATCGCCCAGTCCTGTGGCTACTTTTACTGCTGACATTTGCATGCTGCGTGTCTCAATGACCCTTTGTGGAAAATGACGAAGCGAAGTCTTAACTAAAACCGAAACTCCACCAACGCTATGGCTTGAAGGCTGGATAGAAGGCATATCCATGTATTTTAACAGCTGCCCCTCTTTAAATTCTGATCTCCGTCAAAAGAAGAATGTCAACGCTATTCTTGTGCGCGAAGAGCTCAACCTCTTTTGCTTTCCGTGAAATGCCGTTAGCATTCCAGATGAGAACCTTTAGTGGGTTCATTGAGATGCTGAAACGTTGTTCTGGAGCTGAAGATTAGATCCAGCCCATTGCTTAATCGTGTTCGCCAATTCAAAAACCATTTTTTCGAGTTTTTCAAGGCGTTGATTGGCTTGACTATTATGCTGCTGCTGTTCTTGCTGCTGTTGCTGTAGCCACATAAGAAACTGCTGCTGCTGCTGCTGTTGGAGCTGTTGTTGCCATTGTTGAAATTGTGTCTGCTGTTGTTGTAGCAGTGCCTGGACTTCATATGAATTCTGTTGCTGGTTATTCAATCCTTGTGGCTGATGCGCTTGTAGACTATGAACACGACGCTGAGCAGGTGTAGCAGGTATTGCATTTGAATTACCATTTGCTACGACAGCATAGGAGGCTCCTGTATTACTTCTAGTGCCTACCAAAGGTTGGTGCTGAACAATATTTCGCTGGTGCTGCTGTATTGTTGGTCTATTAGCCCCCTTTTTGTGACTAGACTGCAAGGTAGGAAACTGTTGCTGGTCTCCAGGAAGTGTGGTAGAGTAAGCATATGCCACTTGATTATTTAAGGGGACATGACCCGTCCTGTGCGTATTAATTGCCTTCTTTGCGGAGTCCATTGATCGGCGTAGAAACTCCTGATACCATTGGCATCCTTTATAACTGGCCATATGGCTTCCAGAGCAGTGAATGCAGGTTGGCTGTGCATCTAGGGGGCGTGTGCATTGTGAGGTTTGGTGATTTTCACCGCATCTGGCACAGTTGTGATGCCGGCGGCAGTATTTGGCCGAAATCCTGGCATCGACGACATTGAGCAATCTCTGTGGATTTTCGCATCCTTTCAATCCTTATTTTTTGGCGGCAAAGGGTCTTGACTTGGTAAATTTCGTTAATTTTTGCACAAGGCTTAATATTAATGAAAAAAATATTAAGTGTTTCGTCCTTGTTAGTCCTTGAGCTTGGATTATGGATGTGAAGGACCTCGAAGCCCAACATTTTAAATCCGGCGGTAATATCATTGTTTAGGGTGCTATGATGTAGGTCTCTTACAACAATTCTATGAGGCTTTTCAGTCTGCAATTGGTATGTGTGGAATTCTATTCCAATGGCATCGAAACGATCCACAATTGCTCTATAGGTATCACTGTCTTTGGGGAGGATTCTGACCGTTTCCCCCTGGTTAGCTTTGACGACAACGTTATTCAAATTTGCAACGTCCTTTATGACATCAAATAAGTCATTTAAGTTGCTAATATTGACAACTATTTGTGGTGGTTTTGGAGGGCCTTTAAGCTGATTACCAGAGCTCGCTGATTCACCTTGAAGACACTGGTCTGTATTAGCTGCTTCATAAAGGTGTTCATCCATTTGGTCATTTCCAGCGTCTGCATCTACATTCATCCGAACTTCAAAGACTATAAGAGCTAGAGCAACGATGTTTTGGATCCAGACTTCTGTGATATGTCACTGCTCCAAAAATATTTCAAAACTTTGCCCCGCCCACTTCCGCCCCCACAAAGGGCGAAAATCTGTGGCATCCACAATTTCGACGATACGAGAAAACTAAAAACGCAGAATCGTAGAAGATGACTATATCTTCTAGAGTGCAAAATCTGAACCAGATCGTATAATTATTACAGCCAGAATCACGAAAACAATTTCACTCTTTCTCGCTCTGTCTCACTCTAACACACAGGTTTCATGGTCGGTTTTGCCAATTGCAAAATATGAGTTCAAGGATCTCAGAACCTATAAAAGCCAGAGCAACCAAATTTGGTATCCACACTCCTGTGATATCGGACCTTGACCGTTTCCTGTCCAAATTTCGCCACACCCCCTTCCGCCCCCGCAAAGGACGAGGTCGGCGTTGATGAAACTTCGGGACGCCCCGGTGTCGACCGTGGCGTCCGTGCGCCGTCCTCCGATGGTCACTCTCGCCACTATCCGGCCGTCGTGTACTTGTAGCGGGTTTCTTAGTTGGTTGTCTGAGGAAGCGTCGTGCCCGGCTGTTCCCGTGTCAGCTGGGGACGCGAGTCGTTTCCCGACGGGTCCTGGCGGCAACAGCCCACGGTGCGCGTTCCGCGCTTGCCGCATTCCCAACAGAAGAGGATCGATGGGTTGGTGCAGTCGCGAGATACATGTCCCGCTTCTCCGCACCGTCGACAGGCTGCGTGCGGGTTGGAGATGGGGGTGGTGATCATTCGATGTGTCGCTTCCTGTACTGAAGCGCCGGCTTGGTGCGGCTTCCTTGCGGGTTCCGAGGTGTTTCAGTGAGGTTTTCGGAATTGGGCCCGATTCGTCCCGCTTTCGTTTTGTTGTGCCGTTGGCCGCGTGTACCTGGGTGGTTGTCGAGGGGGGATGAGGATCGCTGGTACGTTTCGTTCCTGGATGCTCTCGAACTCTGTGGCCAACATCGTTAATTGCGTCAGACTTCTCAGTTCGTGCCTTCGCACGTACAGCTGGTACGCCGGGAGGGTGCTGTCATAGATCCGGCTAAGCTCCTTGGCTTCGTCGTACCCGGCGTGGTGCATGAGCAACCGGAGCTCGATGACGAAGTCCTTGAACGGTTCGCCCAGCGCTTGTTTGTGGTCCCTGATCTGGCCTTCCAATTGCTCGAAGTACCGGGGAGGCAGGAAAAAGGCCAGGAATTCCTGGCGGAAATCGGCTCATGAGGCGCTCTGGAGTCGGCTGGTGCGGAACCAACGGTTGGCTCGGTCGGTGAGGAGCTCTGCCATGGCTCGCGGCACGTAGTTCATGTCTACCCCGTACGAGAGGGCACGCTCTTCCACAACCCGGCACAACCCGCGACATTGGGTTGTCCTGCCCGTCGAACTGGATTCCCCACTTTCGGATCCGTTCCGCCATCTGCGCGGCGTGACTGTAGTAATGGCCGTCTGTGGGGCCATTTCCTCCTGCTGTCCGCAAGATCCTTCTCATGGGCGAAGGCCTTGGCTCCGGGGGCGGGGGCTTCGGTAGGTCTTCGGCGGTTATCGATGTCGGTGAGGTGCTGGCTTTGCCTTCCATGATTCCTGGAACTTGTAGGCTGAGTTTGGGGTCCGTCTTCCGCTTCTCTGTTGGTGCTGAGGTGTCGGGCTGGGGCGATCTGGCTCGTCCTGGCGATCTGGCGTACTGCCGCTCGAGCTCCGCCAACCTGACCCAGGCATCGTGTTCGAGGGGCCCGGCGACTAGTTCGGCGAAACTCCTCCGCAAATCTTCCACGTTCCCCTCGCGGCTGAATCCGAATTCCTCCGCGAAGGACTCCAGCTCCTCTCGGCGACGTTTGTGTATCCAGCCGGTACTCACCCCTGGGTTGGCGACGAATTCTCCAGGGTAATACTCACTGGGCTGTTCCTCTGTATGGGATTCCATCGCTCCGATTGTTGCTCGAGTTGGCTGTATTGCTGGGCTTGCGCTTTTCCTTCACTAGGGCACTGTGTCGAGCTTCGCGGCTGACGCTTCGAATTTCTTCTCGGGGTGACGGCACTATTCGCGTTTCTCTGTCGCGCTTTCGTCTGCTCGTTGCGCAACTCTTGCCGTTGATATTGCGCGAGGTCGGGGTTTTCTTTGGGTTGTTCTCTTGTGTTCTTGCTCTAGCGGCCGTGGGGTTTTATTCCACAAACCCTCGCTGACGTTCCCTCAGGTCCCTGCTCGGGCGCCACTTGTGATGGACTTATTTCAGGCTGAGGTAAGCTCAGTCACGTCCAGGGGTCAATCCACAAGAAATTTGTAGAAATGGATGGAACTTCAAGGGAGACGTCGGGGGTGCTTATCGTAGAGCAGATGGATCGGGGCTTGGGCGGGCGTTGCTAGCGTTGTGTATCGAATGGTGTATGTGGACGTGGAGTGGGGTGGAGTCGGTGCCTCGGCTAATTGGAGTGAACTTACGCAATCGGGTGTTTTTACTTCGATAATTTGACACTTTATTGTACGTATTAGTAGTTTAAATGCACTTATTTTTTACTTCGTCGCCGATGTCTTCTCGTGAGTTCCGGGTACAGCGTCTGTACTCCGGACTGGGTCTCTGCGTAAGTTGCTTTCTGGTTTCAATCGGCGTCTATTTATACGCCAATGGGCGCTGTGTCAGCGGGTTCAGAAGTGCACTTCCGCGTCGGGGTGCACTTCGCCGTTCTGGCGATCGTGGGTTGACCTGGTTCTGTCCCTTCGTGTTTTTGGCGAGCTGGCGGGTTTGCCGTTGGATGCTTGTCGTGGGCTTCCGCGGTGTCATCGTTTTGTAGTCGATGAACCCGGAAGACTGCGCCTGGCCGGTTGCTTAGTCTGGAGTAGTGGAAGTCCGCGTGACCTGGTGTGTTTGGTCAGCGTTATGAATCCTGGCTGATTTTAATATTATTTTATTTTTAGGTTTATGTTTTTTAGGTTTGGTGATCAAGTGTCAGGAATCCAGTTAGGTAATTTGTGTTGTTATATTTTTTGGATTTTTAACCTTTGTTTAGACTGATTTTAATTATTTTCTATTTACAGGTTCGATTGGTCCATTGGGAGGTTTGCGTTGAATTTGGTAAGTTTTTTTTTTTTTTAATTTTTTTTTTTTATTATTAAGCGTTGAATCCGTACATTGCATATATCGTATCTTAACAACCCAGGTAAATAGTATTAAGGAGACCAAACCTATTGCTTTATGCAAGAGGACTTATAGAGATATAATATAGTATAGTATATGGTAATAATAAAAAAAGTAATATTATAATATCGGGAGGGAAACTTAGAGTTGGCCAATAGTTTTGGCAAAACCCAATCTCTTCAACCGCCTCAAAGGCCTGGCAGGTAGTAATCGTCTGGCGAGCATACTATGGTGTCTAATTAGCCTGTCACTGTATCTGCTGGTGTGCCTTCCAATCTGCTCCTCTACTGTATGCAGATTCAAGTCCCGATGTAGGGTGGAGCCGCGCACGTACCAAGGGCAGTTCGTTATTTGCCTCATGGCGCGATTCTGCAAGACCTGTATCCGTTTATAGTTCGATTTGGCAGCTATACCCCAAATCTGCACACCGTAGAGCCAGATCGGGGCTACACAGTGTACATAAACTGCTCTTTTGGCTCTCAGTGACATGGTGCTTCTTCTGTTAATCAGCCACCGCAATTGCTGCATTCTTTGCCCACATTTACGAGCCGTAGCTTTCAAGTGTGGACCAAAAGTAAGACGCTTATCAAGGGTGATACCGAGATACTTTGCTTGCTCTGGTTGGTCCAAAGTTACGCCTTCAAGCTTTATGGGTGGGGTGTGGTCTATGAGCGCTTTCAGGGTGAAGCATGGATTGGTGGTCTTCAGTGGGTTGACTTTTAAATTCCATCTTTTGCACCAAGCTGCCAAAGAGTAGAGGTACTCTTGGAGACCATCTGCTGCCTCAAGGCGGCACTTGGAGCTGTAGAGCAGTGCTATATCGTCCGCGTAGGTAGCAAGCAGAGCCTTACGGGGGGCCTCCATATGTTGCTCGCTTGGGGAGGGTAGATCTGCAGTATAGATAGAGTAAAGCAGCGGGCCAAGGACGCTGCCCTGTGGAACTCCAGCTCTCATTTGGCAAGGTGTTGAATGTGTGTTCCTGAACCTGACCATAAACTGACGTCCTTCCAAGTATGATCGTAGGACACCGTAGTATGGTGCTGGGAACAGTTTTTTAATTTTGCTCAGTAGGCCGATATGCCAAACTCTATCGAAGGCTTGCTGCATATCAATAAAGACTGCATTGCAGTATTCTAGATCATCATAGGCCTGTAGGATGTGTCCTGCCAATCTGTGGACTTGCTCCACTGTGCCGTGTCCCTCCCGAAAGCCAAACTGGTGATCCGGCAAGATACCGCATTCCTTGATGATGCCACCAAGACGATTGGCAAGAAGCCTTTCCCAGACCTTCGATAAGGAAGACAAGAGACTTATTGGCCGATACGACTCAGGGTCGTCCTCCGGTTTTCCAGGTTTATGGATCATCAGGATTGTTGCTATCTTCCACTGCTTAGGGAAAAACTGCATCCTTAACATGGCGTTAAAAATGAGCACTATGTAGAGTATCGCCCGAGTAGGCAATGCTTTCAGTGAATTGCACACTCTGTCAATGCCAGGAGCCTTCTTCCTCGGTAGGGACTTGATGACTTCAACAATCTCCTCAGCCCTGGCTGGTTTAATGGGTAAGGCCATTTGTAGAGGTGTTTGCAGACTATCTTTTGTCTCTTTGTACTGCGCCTCCGTGGCGAATTGGTAATGGGTGAACCTGTCCCCTAAATGATGTGCAAACGAATTGGCCTGCTCTTCTTCGTTTCTAGCAGGTTCACCGTTGGGACACCGGATGGGAATCTGTCTGAACGGTTGTCTCTTAAGAGACTTAGTGGTCTTCCAAAGCGAATATCCAGCATCTACGGTGTAATCCATGGAAGCAAGCTTTTGTTCAAAGAAGTTGCTTCGAAGTTCTCTCAGGGTGTTTCGAAGTTGCTTGGCAGCCCGGTTCCATAGAGTTCGGTCCCATGGGTCTTGAGATCGGATTGCGCGTCTTCGAAGTCTCCTTTTTTGTGACAAAAGCTCTCTGGCCTCTCTTGTAAGAACTATTCCATAGGCGGCGCTTGTCGGAGGATGCGAGGGCGTTGAGGCAGCAGCAGCCATGTGTATACTCTCTGTGATGTAATCTACAGCCATCTCGATATCTTCCTCAGAGTTTAGCGAGACGTTCAGTTGAATCGACCTCTCCAAATGTTGCCTAAATGCGAGCAGATCAGTGTGCTTGGTGACTAGATGAGGGCTTGGATTTTCTATAATGCCATCTGTTTTAATGCTGATGACTAAGGCCAGATGGTCGGAGTCCAGATCCCAGCTCTGACTTATTGTTGCTCGAGAATCCGGAATACCATGATGTACTGCGAAGTCTATGCAGGACGGCGTGTGATTGAGTACATATGGGTACCTGGTTGGTGACCCAGTTGCAAGGATCTTAGCGCCAGTAGCAGAGATGGCTTCCGCTAGCTCTCGCCCCCAAGGGGAATTGTAAGTGTCTCCCCACAGCCAGTGTCGGGCATTCCAGTCACCACCAACCAAATACCTTTGCCCGCAAGCACGGAGTGCATCGATGTAATGTCTTTCCTCAATCCTGACTCTGGGAGGGCAGTAAATGGCGCTGAACTCCACATCGCCCAGTCCTGTGGCTACTTTTACTGCTGACATTTGCATGCTGCGTGTCTCAATGACCCTTTGTGGAAAATGACGAAGCGAAGTCTTAACTAAAACCGAAACTCCACCAACGCTATTATTATTCCGCGATGGCTTGAAGGCTGGATAGAAGGCATATCCATGTATTTTAACAGCTGCCCCTCTTTAAATTCTGATCTCCGTCAAAAGAAGAATGTCAACGCTATTCTTGTGCGCGAAGAGCTCAACCTCTTTTGCTTTCCGTGAAATGCCGTTAGCATTCCAGATGAGAACCTTTAGTGGGTTCATTGAGATGCTGAAACGTTGTTCTGGAGCTGAAGATTAGATCCAGCCCATTGCTTAATCGTGTTCGCCAATTCAAAAACCATTTTTTCGAGTTTTTCAAGGCGTTGATTGGCTTGACTATTATGCTGCTGCTGTTCTTGCTGCTGTTGCTGTAGCCACATAAGAAACTGCTGCTGCTGCTGCTGTTGGAGCTGTTGTTGCCATTGTTGAAATTGTGTCTGCTGTTGTTGTAGCAGTGCCTGGACTTCATATGAATTCTGTTGCTGGTTATTCAATCCTTGTGGCTGATGCGCTTGTAGACTATGAACACGACGCTGAGCAGGTGTAGCAGGTATTGCATTTGAATTACCATTTGCTACGACAGCATAGGAGGCTCCTGTATTACTTCTAGTGCCTACCAAAGGTTGGTGCTGAACAATATTTCGCTGGTGCTGCTGTATTGTTGGTCTATTAGCCCCCTTTTTGTGACTAGACTGCAAGGTAGGAAACTGTTGCTGGTCTCCAGGAAGTGTGGTAGAGTAAGCATATGCCACTTGATTATTTAAGGGGACATGACCCGTCCTGTGCGTATTAATTGCCTTCTTTGCGGAGTCCATTGATCGGCGTAGAAACTCCTGATACCATTGGCATCCTTTATAACTGGCCATATGGCTTCCAGAGCAGTGAATGCAGGTTGGCTGTGCATCTAGGGGGCGTGTGCATTGTGAGGTTTGGTGATTTTCACCGCATCTGGCACAGTTGTGATGCCGGCGGCAGTATTTGGCCGAAATCCTGGCATCGACGACATTGAGCAATCTCTGTGGATTTTCGCATCCTTTCAATCCTTATTTTTTGGCGGCAAAGGGTCTTGACTTGGTAAATTTCGTTAATTTTTGCACAAGGCTTAATATTAATGAAAAAAATATTAAGTTTTTCGTCCTTGTTAGTCCTTGAGCTTGGATTATGGATGTGAAGGACCTCGAAGCCCAACATTTTAAATCCGGCGGTAATATCATTGTTTAGGGTGCTATGATGTAGGTCTCTTACAACAATTCTATGAGGCTTTTCAGTCTGCAATTGGTATGTGTGGAATTCTATTCCAATGGCATCGAAACGATCCACAATTGCTCTATAGGTATCACTGTCTTTGGGGAGGATTCTGACCGTTTCCCCCTGGTTAGCTTTGACGACAACGTTATTCAAATTTGCAACGTCCTTTATGACATCAAATAAGTCATTTAAGTTGCTAATATTGACAACTATTTGTGGTGGTTTTGGAGGGCCTTTAAGCTGATTACCAGAGCTCGCTGATTCACCTTGAAGACACTGGTCTGTATTAGCTGCTTCATAAAGGTGTTCATCCATTTGGTCATTTCCAGCGTCTGCATCTACATTCATCCGAACTTCAAAGACTATAAGAGCTAGAGCAACGATGTTTTGGATCCAGACTTCTGTGATATGTCCCTGCTCCAAAAATATTTCAAAACTTTGCCCCGCCCACTTCCGCCCCCACAAAGGGCGAAAATCTGTGGCATCCACAATTTCGACGATACGAGAAAACTAAAAACGCAGAATCGTAGAAGATGACTATATCTTCTAGAGTGCAAAATCTGAACCAGATCGTATAATTATTACAGCCAGAATCACGAAAACAATTTCACTCTTTCTCGCTCTGTCTCACTCTAACACACAGGTTTCATGGTCGGTTTTGCCAATTGCAAAATATGAGTTCAAGGATCTCAGAACCTATAAAAGCCAGCGCAACCAAATTTGGTATCCACACTCCTGTGATATCGGACCTTGACCGTTTCATGTCCAAATTTCGCCACACCCCCTTCCGCCCCCGCAAAGGACGAAAATCTGAGGCAACCACAAATCTCAGAGACTATTAAGGCTAGAGTAACCAAATTTGGTACACACACTCCTTTAAGATGTCACTATAAAACGTATATCTTAGAATTTCGCCCCACCCCCATCCGCCCCCACAAAGGACGAAAATCTGTTGCATCCACAATATTGCAGATTTGAGAAAACTAAAAACGCAGAATCATAGATAATGACCATATCTATTAGATTGCTGAATCTGGATCAGATCAGATCATTTTTATAGCCAAAAGGAACAAATAAATTTGCAGTGGCTACGCAGCGCCCGACGTCACGCTCAGACTGATTTTCTGTCTCTCTCGCACGCACTCTTTGTCGTGTCGTTAAATATTAGCGGCGTCTGCCGGAGGAGAGCCATACTGACTTAGTATCGGGTATAACCGTAGAGTTGCGGTGTCCGCAGCAACTCACAACGTTCCCCCTCGTTATTTTTATACCCGATACTCAAAATGAGTATTGGGGTATATTAGATTTGTGGTAAAAGTGGATGTGTGTAACGTCCAGAAGGAATCGCTTCCGGCCCTATAAAGTATATATATTCTTGATCAGCATCAATAGCCGAGTCGATTGAGCCCTGTCTGTCTGTCCGTCTGTCCGTCCGTCCGTCTGTCCGTCTGTCCGTCCCCTTCAGCGCCTAATGCTCAAAGACTATAAGAGCTAGAGCAACGATGTTTTGGATCCAGACTTCTGTGATATGTCACTGCTCCAAAAATATTTCAAAACTTTGCCCCGCCCACTTCCGCCCCCACAAAGGGCGAAAATCTGTGGCATCCACAATTTCGACGATACGAGAAAACTAAAAACGCAGAATCGTAGAAGATGACTATATCTTCTAGAGTGCAAAATCTGAACCAGATCGTATAATTATTACAGCCAGAATCACGAAAACAATTTCACTCTTTCTCGCTCTGTCTCACTCTAACACACAGGTTTCATGGTCGGTTTTGCCAATTGCAAAATATGAGTTCAAGGATCTCAGAACCTATAAAAGCCAGCGCAACCAAATTTGGTATCCACACTCCTGTGATATCGGACCTTGACCGTTTCATGTCCAAATTTCGCCACACCCCCTTCCGCCCCCGCAAAGGACGAAAATCTGAGGCAACCACAAATCTCAGAGACTATTAAGGCTAGAGTAACCAAATTTGGTACACACACTCCTTTAAGATGTCACTATAAAACGTATATCTTAGAATTTCGCCCCACCCCCATCCGCCCCCACAAAGGACGAAAATCTGTTGCATCCACAATATTGCAGATTTGAGAAAACTAAAAACGCAGAATCATAGATAATGACCATATCTATTAGATTGCTGAATCTGGATCAGATCAGATCATTTTTATAGCCAAAAGGAACAAATAAATTTGCAGTGGCTACGCAGCGCCCGACGTCACGCTCAGACTGATTTTCTGTCTCTCTCGCACGCACTCTTTGTCGTGTCGTTAAATATTAGCGGCGTCTGCCGGAGGAGAGCCATACTGACTTAGTATCGGGTATAACCGTAGAGTTGCGGTGTCCGCAGCAACTCACAACGTTCCCCCTCGTTATTTTATACCCGATACTCAAAATGAGTATTGGGGTATATTAGATTTGTGGTAAAAGTGGATGTGTGTAACGTCCAGAAGGAATCGCTTCCGGCCCTATAAAGTATATATATTCTTGATCAGCATCAATAGCCGAGTCGATTGAGCCCTGTCTGTCTGTCCGTCTGTCCGTCCGTCCGTCTGTCCGTCTGTCCGTCCCCTTCAGCGCCTAATGCTCAAAGACTATAAGAGCTAGAGCAACGATGTTTTGGATCCAGACTTCTGTGATATGTCACTGCTCCAAAAATATTTCAAAACTTTGCCCCGCCCACTTCCGCCCCCACAAAGGGCGAAAATCTGTGGCATCCACAATTTCGACGATACGAGAAAACTAAAAACGCAGAATCGTAGAAGATGACTATATCTTCTAGAGTGCAAAATCTGAACCAGATCGTATAATTATTACAGCCAGAATCACGAAAACAATTTCACTCTTTCTCGCTCTGTCTCACTCTAACACACAGGTTTCATGGTCGGTTTTGCCAATTGCAAAATATGAGTTCAAGGATCTCAGAACCTATAAAAGCCAGCGCAACCAAATTTGGTATCCACACTCCTGTGATATCGGACCTTGACCGTTTCATGTCCAAATTTCGCCACACCCCCTTCCGCCCCCGCAAAGGACGAAAATCTGAGGCAACCACAAATCTCAGAGACTATTAAGGCTAGAGTAACCAAATTTGGTACACACACTCCTTTAAGATGTCACTATAAAACGTATATCTTAGAATTTCGCCCCACCCCCATCCGCCCCCACAAAGGACGAAAATCTGTTGCATCCACAATATTGCAGATTTGAGAAAACTAAAAACGCAGAATCATAGATAATGACCATATCTATTAGATTGCTGAATCTGGATGAGATCAGATCATTTTTATAGCCAAAAGGAACAAATAAATTTGCAGTGGCTACGCAGCGCCCGACGTCACGCTCAGACTGATTTTCTGTCTCTCTCGCACGCACTCTTTGTCGTGTCGTTAAATATTAGCGGCGTCTGCCGGAGGAGAGCCATACTGACTTAGTATCGGGTATAACCGTAGAGTTGCGGTGTCCGCAGCAACTCACAACGTTCCCCCTCGTTATTTTTATACCCGATACTCAAAATGAGTATTGGGGTATATTAGATTTGTGGTAAAAGTGGATGTGTGTAACGTCCAGAAGGAATCGCTTCCGGCCCTATAAAGTATATATATTCTTGATCAGCATCAATAGCCGAGTCGATTGAGCCCTGTCTGTCTGTCCGTCTGTCCGTCCGTCCGTCTGTCCGTCTGTCCGTCCCCTTCAGCGCCTAATGCTCAAAGACTATAAGAGCTAGAGCAACGATGTTTTGGATCCAGACTTCTGTGATATGTCACTGCTCCAAAAATATTTCAAAACTTTGCCCCGCCCACTTCCGCCCCCACAAAGGGCGAAAATCTGTGGCATCCACAATTTCGACGATACGAGAAAACTAAAAACGCAGAATCGTAGAAGATGACTATATCTTCTAGAGTGCAAAATCTGAACCAGATCGTATAATTATTACAGCCAGAATCACGAAAACAATTTCACTCTTTCTCGCTCTGTCTCACTCTAACACACAGGTTTCATGGTCGGTTTTGCCAATTGCAAAATATGAGTTCAAGGATCTCAGAACCTATAAAAGCCAGCGCAACCAAATTTGGTATCCACACTCCTGTGATATCGGACCTTGACCGTTTCATGTCCAAATTTCGCCACACCCCCTTCCGCCCCCGCAAAGGACGAAAATCTGAGGCAACCACAAATCTCAGAGACTATTAAGGCTAGAGTAACCAAATTTGGTACACACACTCCTTTAAGATGTCACTATAAAACGTATATCTTAGAATTTCGCCCCACCCCCATCCGCCCCCACAAAGGACGAAAATCTGTTGCATCCACAATATTGCAGATTTGAGAAAACTAAAAACGCAGAATCATAGATAATGACCATATCTATTAGATTGCTGAATCTGGATGAGATCAGATCATTTTTATAGCCAAAAGGAACAAATAAATTTGCAGTGGCTACGCAGCGCCCGACGTCACGCTCAGACTGATTTTCTGTCTCTCTCGCACGCACTCTTTGTCGTGTCGTTAAATATTAGCGGCGTCTGCCGGAGGAGAGCCATACTGACTTAGTATCGGGTATAACCGTAGAGTTGCGGTGTCCGCAGCAACTCACAACGTTCCCCCTCGTTATTTTTATACCCGATACTCAAAATGAGTATTGGGGTATATTAGATTTGTGGTAAAAGTGGATGTGTGTAACGTCCAGAAGGAATCGCTTCCGGCCCTATAAAGTATATATATTCTTGATCAGCATCAATAGCCGAGTCGATTGAGCCCTGTCTGTCTGTCCGTCTGTCCGTCCGTCCGTCTGTCCGTCTGTCCGTCCCCTTCAGCGCCTAATGCTCAAAGACTATAAGAGCTAGAGCAACGATGTTTTGGATCCAGACTTCTGTGATATGTCACTGCTCCAAAAATATTTCAAAACTTTGCCCCGCCCACTTCCGCCCCCACAAAGGGCGAAAATCTGTGGCATCCACAATTTCGACGATACGAGAAAACTAAAAACGCAGAATCGTAGAAGATGACTATATCTTCTAGAGTGCAAAATCTGAACCAGATCGTATAATTATTACAGCCAGAATCACGAAAACAATTTCACTCTTTCTCGCTCTGTCTCACTCTAACACACAGGTTTCATGGTCGGTTTTGCCAATTGCAAAATATGAGTTCAAGGATCTCAGAACCTATAAAAGCCAGCGCAACCAAATTTGGTATCCACACTCCTGTGATATCGGACCTTGACCGTTTCATGTCCAAATTTCGCCACACCCCCTTCCGCCCCCGCAAAGGACGAAAATCTGAGGCAACCACAAATCTCAGAGACTATTAAGGCTAGAGTAACCAAATTTGGTACACACACTCCTTTAAGATGTCACTATAAAACGTATATCTTAGAATTTCGCCCCACCCCCATCCGCCCCCACAAAGGACGAAAATCTGTTGCATCCACAATATTGCAGATTTGAGAAAACTAAAAACGCAGAATCATAGATAATGACCATATCTATTAGATTGCTGAATCTGGATCAGATCAGATCATTTTTATAGCCAAAAGGAACAAATAAATTTGCAGTGGCTACGCAGCGCCCGACGTCACGCTCAGACTGATTTTCTGTCTCTCTCGCACGCACTCTTTGTCGTGTCGTTAAATATTAGCGGCGTCTGCCGGAGGAGAGCCATACTGACTTAGTATCGGGTATAACCGTAGAGTTGCGGTGTCCGCAGCAACTCACAACGTTCCCCCTCGTTATTTTTATACCCGATACTCAAAATGAGTATTGGGGTATATTAGATTTGTGGTAAAAGTGGATGTGTGTAACGTCCAGAAGGAATCGCTTCCGGCCCTATAAAGTATATATATTCTTGATCAGCATCAATAGCCGAGTCGATTGAGCCCTGTCTGTCTGTCCGTCTGTCCGTCCGTCCGTCTGTCCGTCTGTCCGTCCCCTTCAGCGCCTAATGCTCAAAGACTATAAGAGCTAGAGCAACGATGTTTTGGATCCAGACTTCTGTGATATGTCACTGCTCCAAAAATATTTCAAAACTTTGCCCCGCCCACTTCCGCCCCCACAAAGGGCGAAAATCTGTGGCATCCACAATTTCGACGATACGAGAAAACTAAAAACGCAGAATCGTAGAAGATGACTATATCTTCTAGAGTGCAAAATCTGAACCAGATCGTATAATTATTACAGCCAGAATCACGAAAACAATTTCACTCTTTCTCGCTCTGTCTCACTCTAACACACAGGTTTCATGGTCGGTTTTGCCAATTGCAAAATATGAGTTCAAGGATCTCAGAACCTATAAAAGCCAGCGCAACCAAATTTGGTATCCACACTCCTGTGATATCGGA
>NW_020825609.1:0-59131 GCF_003286085.1 Drosophila persimilis
GTGGCAGGATCGCACATCTTGGGCACTAGAACCAACATGACACTATATCCCCAAAAAAGTGGAACCTCCGCAGCTATATGGCACCTGCACTTATATAGAAACCTTCCCTATCTAGCACTTGCATGTATATTGAACCACCGCACTAAATAACACCCACGCTCCAAGAAATGTGGCAGGATCGCACATCTTGGGCACTAGCACCAATATGACACTATAGCCCAAAAAAAATTGAACCCCGCAACTATAAGGCACTTACACTTATATAGAAACCTTCCCTATCCAGCACTTGCACGTATATTGAACCACCGCACCTATGTAGCACCCACGCTCCAGGAAATGTGGCACGGTCGCACATTTTGGGCACAAGCACCAGTTTGGCAATATAGCCCCAAAAAAAGTTGAACCCCGCAACTATATGGCACTTACACTTATATAGAACCCTTCCCTATCCAGCACTTGCATGTATATTGAACCACCGCAACTATATGGAACCCACGCTCCAGGAAATGTCGCAGGATCGCACATCTTGGGCACTAGAACCAACATGACACTATATCCCCAAAAAAGTGGAACCTCCGCAGCTATATGGCACCTGCACTTATATAGAAACCTTCCCTATCTAGCACTTGCATGTATATTGAACCACCGCACCTATATAACACCCACGCTCCAAGAAATGTGGCAGGATCGCACATCTTGGGCACTAGCACCAATATGACACTATAGCCCAAAAAAAGTTGAACCCCGCAACTATATGGCACTTACACTTATATAGAAACCTTCCCTATCCAGCACTTGCACGTATATTGAACCACCGCACCTATATAGCACCCACGCTCCAGGAAATGTGGCACGGTCGCACATTTTGGGCACAAGCACCAATATGGCACTATAGCCCAAAAAAAGTGGAACCTCCGCAGCTATATGGCACTTACACTTATATAGATCCCTTCGCTATCCAGCACTTGCACGTATATTGAACCACCGCACTTATATAGAACCCTTCCCTATCCAGCACTTGCACGTATATTGAACCACCGCACCTATATAACACCCACGCTCCAGGAAATGTGGCAGGATCGCACATTTTGGGCACCAGCACCAGTTTGGCAATTTAGCCCCAAAAAAGTTGAACCCCGCAACTATATGGCACCTGCACTTATATAGATACCTTCCTTATCGAGCACTTGCATGTATATTGAACCACCGCACCTATATAGCCCCCACGCTCCAGGAAATGTGACAGGATCGCACATCTTTGGCACTAGCACCAATATGGCACTCTAGCCCATAAAAAAGTGGAACCTCCGCAACTATATGGCACCTGCACTTATATAGAACCCTTCCCTATCCAGCACTGGCATGTATACTGAACCACCGCACCTATATAGCCCCCACGCTCCAGGAAATGTGACAGGATCGCACATCTTTGGCACTAGCACCAATATGGCACTCTAGCCCATAAAAAAGTGGAACCTCCGCAACTATATGGCACCTGCACTTATATAGAACCCTTCCCTATCCAGCACTGGCATGTATACTGAACCACCGCACCTATATAGCATCCACGCTCCAGGAAATGTGGCAGGATCGCATATTTTGGGCATAAGCACCAATATGGCAATATAGCCCCAAAAAAGTGGAACCTCCGCAACTATATGGCACCTGCACTTATATAGAACCCTTCCCTATCCAGCACTGGCATGTATACTGAACCACCGCACCTATATAGCATCCACGCTCCAGGAAATGTGGCAGGATCGCATATTTTGGGCATAAGCACCAATATGGCAATATAGCCCCAAAAAAGTGGAACCTCCGCAACTATATGGCACCTGCACTTATATAGAACCCTTCCCTATCCAGCACTGGCATGTATACTGAACCACCGCACCTATATAGCATCCACGCTCCAGGAAATGTGGCAGGATCGCATATTTTGGGCATAAGCACCAATATGGCAATATAGCCCCAAAAAAGTGGAACCTCCGCAACTATATGGCACCTGCACTTATATAGAACCCTTCCCTATCCAGCACTGGCATGTATACTGAACCACCGCACCTATATAGCATCCACGCTCCAGGAAATGTGGCAGGATCGCATATTTTGGGCATAAGCACCAATATGGCAATATAGCCCCAAAAAAGTGGAACCTCCGCAACTATATGGCACCTGCACTTATATAGAACCCTTCCCTATCCAGCACTGGCATGTATACTGAACCACCGCACCTATATAGCATCCACGCTCCAGGAAATGTGGCAGGATCGCATATTTTGGGCATAAGCACCAATATGGCAATATAGCCCCAAAAAAGTGGAACCTCCGCAACTATATGGCACCTGCACTTATATAGAACCCTTCCCTATCCAGCACTGGCATGTATACTGAACCACCGCACCTATATAGCATCCACGCTCCAGGAAATGTGGCAGGATCGCATATTTTGGGCATAAGCACCAATATGGCAATATAGCCCCAAAAAAGTGGAACCTCCGCAACTATATGGCACCTGCACTTATATAGAACCCTTCCCTATCCAGCACTGGCATGTATACTGAACCACCGCACCTATATAGCACCCACGCTCCAGGAAATGTGGCAGGATCGCATATTTTGGGCATAAGCACCAATATGGCAATATAGCCCCAAAAAGTGGAACCTCCGCAACTATATGGCACCTGCACTTATATAGAACCCTTCCCTATCCAGCACTGGCATGTATACTGAACCACCGCACCTATATAGCACCCACGCTCCAGGAAATGTGGCAGGATCGCATATTTTGGGCATAAGCACCAATATGGCAATATAGCCCCAAAAAAGTGGAACCTCCGCAACTATATGGCACCTGCACTTATATAGAACCCTTCCCTATCCAGCACTGGCATGTATACTGAACCACCGCACCTATATAGCATCCACGCTCCAGGAAATGTGGCAGGATCGCACATCTTTGGGCATAAGCACCAATATGGCAATATAGCCCCAAAAAAGTGGAACCTCCGCAACTATATGGCACCTGCACTTATATAGAACCCTTCCCTATCCAGCACTGGCATGTATACTGAACCACCGCACCTATATAGCATCCACGCTCCAGGAAATGTGGCAGGATCGCATATTTTGGGCATAAGCACCAATATGGCAATATAGCCCCAAAAAAGTGGAACCTCCGCAACTATATGGCACCTGCACTTATATAGAACCCTTCCCTATCCAGCACTGGCATGTATACTGAACCACCGCACCTATATAGCATCCACGCTCCAGGAAATGTGGCAGGATCGCATATTTTGGGCATAAGCACCAATATGGCAATATAGCCCCAAAAAAGTGGAACCTCCGCAACTATATGGCACCTGCACTTATATAGAACCCTTCCCTATCCAGCACTGGCATGTATACTGAACCACCGCACCTATATAGCATCCACGCTCCAGGAAATGTGGCAGGATCGCACATTTTGGGCATAAGCACCAATATGGCAATATAGCCCCAAAAAAGTGGAACCTCCGCAACTATATGGCACCTGCACTTATATAGAACCCTTCCCTATCCAGCACTGGCATGTATACTGAACCACCGCACCTATATAGCACCCACGCTCCAGGAAATGTGGCAGGATCGCACATCTTTGGGCACTAGCACCAATATGGCACTATAGCCCATAAAAAGTGGAACCTCCGCAACTATATGGCACCTGCACTTATATAGAACCCTTCCCTATCCAGCACTGGCATGTATACTGAACCACCGCACCTATATAGCATCCACGCTCCAGGAAATGTGGCAGGATCGCATATTTTGGGCATAAGCACCAATATGGCAATATAGCCCCAAAAAAGTGGAACCTCCGCAACTATATGGCACCTGCACTTATATAGAACCCTTCCCTATCCAGCACTGGCATGTATACTGAACCACCGCACCTATATAGCATCCACGCTCCAGGAAATGTGGCAGGATCGCATATTTTGGGCATAAGCACCAATATGGCAATATAGCCCCAAAAAAGTGGAACCTCCGCAACTATATGGCACCTGCACTTATATAGAACCCTTCCCTATCCAGCACTGGCATGTATACTGAACCACCGCACCTATATAGCATCCACGCTCCAGGAAATGTGGCAGGATCGCATATTTTGGGCATAAGCACCAATATGGCAATATAGCCCCAAAAAAGTGGAACCTCCGCAACTATATGGCACCTGCACTTATATAGAACCCTTCCCTATCCAGCACTGGCATGTATACTGAACCACCGCACCTATATAGCATCCACGCTCCAGGAAATGTGGCAGGATCGCATATTTTGGGCATAAGCACCAATATGGCAATATAGCCCCAAAAAAGTGGAACCTCCGCAACTATATGGCACCTGCACTTATATAGAACCCTTCCCTATCCAGCACTGGCATGTATACTGAACCACCGCACCTATATAGCATCCACGCTCCAGGAAATGTGGCAGGATCGCATATTTTGGGCATAAGCACCAATATGGCAATATAGCCCCAAAAAAGTGGAACCTCCGCAACTATATGGCACCTGCACTTATATAGAACCCTTCCCTATCCAGCACTGGCATGTATACTGAACCACCGCACCTATATAGCATCCACGCTCCAGGAAATGTGGCAGGATCGCATATTTTGGGCATAAGCACCAATATGGCAATATAGCCCCAAAAAAGTGGAACCTCCGCAACTATATGGCACCTGCACTTATATAGAACCCTTCCCTATCCAGCACTGGCATGTATACTGAACCACCGCACCTATATAGCATCCACGCTCCAGGAAATGTGGCAGGATCGCATATTTTGGGCATAAGCACCAATATGGCAATATAGCCCCAAAAAAGTGGAACCTCCGCAACTATATGGCACCTGCACTTATATAGAACCCTTCCCTATCCAGCACTGGCATGTATACTGAACCACCGCACCTATATAGCATCCACGCTCCAGGAAATGTGGCAGGATCGCATATTTTGGGCATAAGCACCAATATGGCAATATAGCCCCAAAAAAGTGGAACCTCCGCAACTATATGGCACCTGCACTTATATAGAACCCTTCCCTATCCAGCACTGGCATGTATACTGAACCACCGCACCTATATAGCATCCCACGCTCCAGGAAATGTGGCAGGATCGCATATTTTGGGCATAAGCACCAATATGGCAATATAGCCCCAAAAAGTGGAACCTCCGCAACTATATGGCACCTGCACTTATATAGAACCCTTCCCTATCCAGCACTGGCATGTATACTGAACCACCGCACCTATATAGCACCCACGCTCCAGGAAATGTGGCAGGATCGCATATTTTGGGCATAAGCACCAATATGGCAATATAGCCCCAAAAAAGTGGAACCTCCGCAACTATATGGCACCTGCACTTATATAGAACCCTTCCCTATCCAGCACTGGCATGTATACTGAACCACCGCACCTATATAGCACCCACGCTCCAGGAAATGTGGCAGGATCGCACATCTTGGGCATAAGCACCAATATGGCAATATAGCCCCAAAAAAGTGGAACCTCCGCAACTATATGGCACCTGCACTTATATAGAACCCTTCCCTATCCAGCACTGGCATGTATACTGAACCACCGCACCTATATAGCATCCACGCTCCAGGAAATGTGGCAGGATCGCATATTTTGGGCATAAGCACCAATATGGCAATATAGCCCCAAAAAAGTGGAACCTCCGCAACTATATGGCACCTGCACTTATATAGAACCCTTCCCTATCCAGCACTGGCATGTATACTGAACCACCGCACCTATATAGCATCCACGCTCCAGGAAATGTGGCAGGATCGCACATCTTGGGCACTAAGCACCAATATGGCACTATAGCCCCAAAAAAGTGGAACCTCCGCAACTATATGGCACCTGCACTTATATAGAACCCTTCCCTATCCAGCACTGGCATGTATACTGAACCACCGCACCTATATAGCATCCACGCTCCAGGAAATGTGGCAGGATCGCATATTTTGGGCATAAGCACCAATATGGCAATATAGCCCCAAAAAAGTGGAACCTCCGCAACTATATGGCACCTGCACTTATATAGAACCCTTCCCTATCCAGCACTGGCATGTATACTGAACCACCGCACCTATATAGCATCCACGCTCCAGGAAATGTGGCAGGATCGCATATTTTGGGCATAAGCACCAATATGGCAATATAGCCCCAAAAAAGTGGAACCTCCGCAACTATATGGCACCTGCACTTATATAGAACCCTTCCCTATCCAGCACTGGCATGTATACTGAACCACCGCACCTATATAGCATCCACGCTCCAGGAAATGTGGCAGGATCGCATATTTTGGGCATAAGCACCAATATGGCAATATAGCCCCAAAAAAGTGGAACCTCCGCAACTATATGGCACCTGCACTTATATAGAACCCTTCCCTATCTAGCACTTGCATGTATATGAACCACCGCACCTAATATAGCACCCACGCTCCAAGGAAATGTGGCAGGATCGCACATCTTGGGCACTAGCACCAATATGGACACTATAGCCCAAAAAAATTGAACCCCGCAACTATAAGGCACCTTACACTTATATAGAAACCCTTCCCTATCCAGCACTTGCATGTATACTGAACCACCGCACCTATGTAGCACCCACGCTCCAGGAAATGTGGCACGGATCGCACATTTTGGGCACAAGCACCAGTATGGCAATATAGCCCCAAAAAAAGTTGAACCCCGCAACTATATGGCACCTTACACTTATATAGAACCCTTCCCTATCCAGCACTTGCATGTATATTGAACCACCGCAACTATATGGAACCCACGCTCCAGGAAATGTAGCAGGATCGCACATCTTGGGCACTAGAACCAACTATGACACTATATCCCCAAAAAAGTGGAACCTCCGCAGCTATATGGCACCTGCACTTATATAGAACCCTTCCCTATCCAGCACTGGCATGTATACTGAACCACCGCACCTATATAGCACCCACGCTCCAGGAAATGTGGCAGGATCGCACATCTTGGGCATAAGCACCAATATGGCAATATAGCCCCAAAAAAGTGGAACCTCCGCAACTATATGGCACCTGCACTTATATAGAACCCTTCCCTATCCAGCACTGGCATGTATACTGAACCACCGCACCTATATAGCACCCACGCTCCAGGAAATGTGGCAGGATCGCACATTTTGGGCACTAAGCACCAATATGGCAATATAGCCCCAAAAAAGTGGAACCTCCGCAACTATATGGCACCTGCACTTATATAGAACCCTTCCCTATCCAGCACTGGCATGTATACTGAACCACCGCACCTATATAGCACCCACGCTCCAGGAAATGTGGCAGGATCGCATATTTTGGGCATAAGCACCAATATGGCAATATAGCCCCAAAAAAGTGGAACCTCCGCAACTATATGGCACCTGCACTTATATAGAACCCTTCCCTATCCAGCACTGGCATGTATACTGAACCACCGCACCTATATAGCATCCACGCTCCAGGAAATGTGGCAGGATCGCATATTTTGGGCATAAGCACCAATATGGCAATATAGCCCCAAAAAAGTGGAACCTCCGCAACTATATGGCACCTGCACTTATATAGAACCCTTCCCTATCCAGCACTGGCATGTATACTGAACCACCGCACCTATATAGCATCCACGCTCCAGGAAATGTGACAGGATCGCATATTTTGGGCATAAGCACCAATATGGCAATATAGCCCCAAAAAGTGGAACCTCCGCAACTATATGGCACCTGCACTTATATAGAACCCTTCCCTATCCAGCACTGGCATGTATACTGAACCACCGCACCTATATAGCATCCACGCTCCAGGAAATGTGGCAGGATCGCATATTTTGGGCATAAGCACCAATATGGCAATATAGCCCCAAAAAAGTGGAACCTCCGCAACTATATGGCACCTGCACTTATATAGAACCCTTCCCTATCCAGCACTGGCATGTATACTGAATCACCGCACCTATATAGCATCCACGCTCCAGGAAATGTGGCAGGATCGCATATTTTGGGCATAAGCACCAATATGGCAATATAGCCCCAAAAAAGTGGAACCTCCGCAACTATATGGCACCTGCACTTATATAGAACCCTTCCCTATCCAGCACTGGCATGTATACTGAACCACCGCACCTATATAGCATCCACGCTCCAGGAAATGTGGCAGGATCGCATATTTTGGGCATAAGCACCAATATGGCAATATAGCCCCAAAAAAGTGGAACCTCCGCAACTATATGGCACCTGCACTTATATAGAACCCTTCCCTATCCAGCACTGGCATGTATACTGAACCACCGCACCTATATAGCATCCCACGCTCCAGGAAATGTGGCAGGATCGCATATTTTGGGCATAAGCACCAATATGGCAATATAGCCCCAAAAAAGTGGAACCTCCGCAACTATATGGCACCTGCACTTATATAGAACCCTTCCCTATCCAGCACTGGCATGTATACTGAACCACCGCACCTATATAGCACCCACGCTCCAGGAAATGTGGCAGGATCGCATATTTTGGGCATAAGCACCAATATGGCAATATAGCCCCAAAAAAGTGGAACCTCCGCAACTATATGGCACCTGCACTTATATAGAACCCTTCCCTATCCAGCACTGGCATGTATACTGAACCACCGCACCTATATAGCATCCACGCTCCAGGAAATGTGGCAGGATCGCACATCTTTGGGCATAAGCACCAATATGGCAATATAGCCCCAAAAAAGTGGAACCTCCGCAACTATATGGCACCTGCACTTATATAGAACCCTTCCCTATCCAGCACTGGCATGTATACTGAATCACCGCACCTATATAGCATCCACGCTCCAGGAAATGTGGCAGGATCGCATATTTTGGGCATAAGCACCAATATGGCAATATAGCCCCAAAAAAGTGGAACCTCCGCAACTATATGGCACCTGCACTTATATAGAACCCTTCCCTATCCAGCACTGGCATGTATACTGAACCACCGCACCTATATAGCATCCACGCTCCAGGAAATGTGGCAGGATCGCATATTTGGGCATAAGCACCAATATGGCAATATAGCCCAAAAAAGTGGAACCTCCGCAACTATATGGCACCTGCACTTATATAGAACCCTTCCCTATCCAGCACTGGCATGTATACTGAACCACCGCACCTATATAGCACCCACGCTCCAGGAAATGTGGCAGGATCGCACATCTTTGGGCACTAAGCACCAATATGGCACTATAGCCCCAAAAAAGTGGAACCTCCGCAACTATATGGCACCTGCACTTATATAGAACCCTTCCCTATCCAGCACTGGCATGTATACTGAACCACCGCACCTATATAGCATCCCACGCTCCAGGAAATGTGGCAGGATCGCATATTTTGGGCATAAGCACCAATATGGCAATATAGCCCCAAAAAAGTGGAACCTCCGCAACTATATGGCACCTGCACTTATATAGAACCCTTCCCTATCCAGCACTGGCATGTATACTGAACCACCGCACCTATAGCATCCACGCTCCAGGAAATGTGGCAGGATCGCACATCTTTGGGCATAAGCACCAATATGGCAATATAGCCCCAAAAAAGTGGAACCTCCGCAACTATATGGCACCTGCACTTATATAGAACCCTTCCCTATCCAGCACTGGCATGTATACTGAACCACCGCACCTATATAGCATCCCACGCTCCAGGAAATGTGGCAGGATCGCATATCTTTGGGCACTAGCACCAATATGGCAATATAGCCCCAAAAAAGTGGAACCTCCGCAACTATATGGCACCTGCACTTATATAGAACCCTTCCCTATCCAGCACTGGCATGTATACTGAACCACCGCACCTATATAGCATCCACGCTCCAGGAAATGTGGCAGGATCGCACATCTTGGGCACTAAGCACCAATATGGCAATATAGCCCCAAAAAAGTGGAACCTCCGCAACTATATGGCACCTGCACTTATATAGAACCCTTCCCTATCCAGCACTGGCATGTATACTGAACCACCGCACCTATATAGCATCCACGCTCCAGGAAATGTGGCAGGATCGCATATTTTGGGCATAAGCACCAATATGGCAATATAGCCCCAAAAAAGTGGAACCTCCGCAACTATATGGCACCTGCACTTATATAGAACCCTTCCCTATCCAGCACTGGCATGTATACTGAACCACCGCACCTATATAGCATCCACGCTCCAGGAAATGTGGCAGGATCGCACATCTTTGGGCATAAGCACCAATATGGCAATATAGCCCCAAAAAAGTGGAACCTCCGCAACTATATGGCACCTGCACTTATATAGAACCCTTCCCTATCCAGCACTGGCATGTATACTGAACCACCGCACCTATATAGCATCCACGCTCCAGGAAATGTGGCAGGATCGCATATTTTGGGCATAAGCACCAATATGGCAATATAGCCCCAAAAAAAGTGGAACCTCCGCAACTATATGGCACCTGCACTTATATAGAACCCTTCCCTATCCAGCACTGGCATGTATACTGAACCACCGCACCTATATAGCACCCACGCTCCAGGAAATGTGGCAGGATCGCACATTTTGGGCATAAGCACCAATATGGCAATATAGCCCCAAAAAAGTGGAACCTCCGCAACTATATGGCACCTGCACTTATATAGAACCCTTCCCTATCCAGCACTGGCATGTATACTGAACCACCGCACCTATATAGCATCCACGCTCCAGGAAATGTGGCAGGATCGCACATCTTGGGCACTAAGCACCAATATGGCAATATAGCCCCAAAAAAGTGGAACCTCCGCAACTATATGGCACCTGCACTTATATAGAACCCTTCCCTATCCAGCACTGGCATGTATACTGAACCACCGCACCTATATAGCATCCACGCTCCAGGAAATGTGGCAGGATCGCATATTTTGGGCATAAGCACCAATATGGCAATATAGCCCCAAAAAAGTGGAACCTCCGCAACTATATGGCACCTGCACTTATATAGAACCCTTCCCTATCCAGCACTGGCATGTATACTGAACCACCGCACCTATATAGCATCCCACGCTCCAGGAAATGTGGCAGGATCGCATATTTTGGGCATAAGCACCAATATGGCAATATAGCCCCAAAAAAGTGGAACCTCCGCAACTATATGGCACCTGCACTTATATAGAACCCTTCCCTATCCAGCACTGGCATGTATACTGAACCACCGCACCTATATAGCATCCACGCTCCAGGAAATGTGGCAGGATCGCATATTTTGGGCATAAGCACCAATAT
Source organism: Drosophila persimilis (assembly GCF_003286085.1). Lineage (NCBI taxonomy): Eukaryota > Metazoa > Arthropoda > Insecta > Diptera > Drosophilidae > Drosophila > Drosophila persimilis. The sequence continues at coordinate 11,326 of NW_020825609.1, forward strand.
GGCAATATAGCCCCAAAAAAGTGGAACCTCCGCAACTATATGGCACCTGCACTTATATAGAACCCTTCCCTATCCAGCACTGGCATGTATACTGAACCACCGCACCTATATAGCATCCACGCTCCAGGAAATGTGGCAGGATCGCATATTTTGGGCATAAGCACCAATATGGCAATATAGCCCCAAAAAAGTGGAACCTCCGCAACTATATGGCACCTGCACTTATATAGAACCCTTCCCTATCCAGCACTGGCATGTATACTGAACCACCGCACCTATATAGCATCCACGCTCCAGGAAATGTGGCAGGATCGCACATCTTGGGCATAAGCACCAATATGGCAATATAGCCCCAAAAAAGTGGAACCTCCGCAACTATATGGCACCTGCACTTATATAGAACCCTTCCCTATCCAGCACTGGCATGTATACTGAACCACCGCACCTATATAGCATCCACGCTCCAGGAAATGTGGCAGGATCGCATATTTTGGGCATAAGCACCAATATGGCAATATAGCCCCAAAAAAGTGGAACCTCCGCAACTATATGGCACCTGCACTTATATAGAACCCTTCCCTATCCAGCACTGGCATGTATACTGAACCACCGCACCTATATAGCATCCACGCTCCAGGAAATGTGGCAGGATCGCATATTTTGGGCATAAGCACCAATATGGCAATATAGCCCCAAAAAAGTGGAACCTCCGCAACTATATGGCACCTGCACTTATATAGAACCCTTCCCTATCCAGCACTGGCATGTATACTGAACCACCGCACCTATATAGCATCCACGCTCCAGGAAATGTGGCAGGATCGCATATTTTGGGCATAAGCACCAATATGGCAATATAGCCCCAAAAAAGTGGAACCTCCGCAACTATATGGCACCTGCACTTATATAGAACCCTTCCCTATCCAGCACTGGCATGTATACTGAACCACCGCACCTATATAGCATCCACGCTCCAGGAAATGTGGCAGGATCGCATATTTTGGGCATAAGCACCAATATGGCAATATAGCCCCAAAAAAGTGGAACCTCCGCAACTATATGGCACCTGCACTTATATAGAACCCTTCCCTATCCAGCACTGGCATGTATACTGAACCACCGCACCTATATAGCATCCACGCTCCAGGAAATGTGGCAGGATCGCACATCTTTGGGCACTAGCACCAATATGGCACTATAGCCCCATAAAAAGTGGAACCTCCGCAACTATATGGCACCTGCACTTATATAGAACCCTTCCCTATCCAGCACTGGCATGTATACTGAACCACCGCACCTATATAGCATCCCACGCTCCAGGAAATGTGGCAGGATCGCACATCTTTGGGCACTAAGCACCAATATGGCACTATAGCCCCATAAAAAGTGGAACCTCCGCAACTATATGGCACCTGCACTTATATAGAACCCTTCCCTATCCAGCACTGGCATGTATACTGAACCACCGCACCTATATAGCATCCACGCTCCAGGAAATGTGGCAGGATCGCATATTTTGGGCATAAGCACCAATATGGCAATATAGCCCCAAAAAAGTGGAACCTCCGCAACTATATGGCACCTGCACTTATATAGAACCCTTCCCTATCCAGCACTGGCATGTATACTGAACCACCGCACCTATATAGCATCCACGCTCCAGGAAATGTGGCAGGATCGCATATTTTGGGCATAAGCACCAATATGGCAATATAGCCCCAAAAAAGTGGAACCTCCGCAACTATATGGCACCTGCACTTATATAGAACCCTTCCCTATCCAGCACTGGCATGTATACTGAACCACCGCACCTATATAGCATCCACGCTCCAGGAAATGTGGCAGGATCGCACATCTTTGGGCACTAAGCACCAATATGGCAATATAGCCCCAAAAAAGTGGAACCTCCGCAACTATATGGCACCTGCACTTATATAGAACCCTTCCCTATCCAGCACTGGCATGTATACTGAACCACCGCACCTATATAGCATCCACGCTCCAGGAAATGTGGCAGGATCGCATATCTTTGGCACTAGCACCAATATGGCAATATAGCCCCAAAAAAGTGGAACCTCCGCAACTATATGGCACCTGCACTTATATAGAACCCTTCCCTATCCAGCACTGGCATGTATACTGAACCACCGCACCTATATAGCATCCACGCTCCAGGAAATGTGGCAGGATCGCATATTTTGGGCATAAGCACCAATATGGCAATATAGCCCCAAAAAAGTGGAACCTCCGCAACTATATGGCACCTGCACTTATATAGAACCCTTCCCTATCCAGCACTGGCATGTATACTGAACCACCGCACCTATATAGCATCCACGCTCCAGGAAATGTGGCAGGATCGCATATTTTGGGCATAAGCACCAATATGGCAATATAGCCCCAAAAAAGTGGAACCTCCGCAACTATATGGCACCTGCACTTATATAGAACCCTTCCCTATCCAGCACTGGCATGTATACTGAACCACCGCACCTATATAGCATCCACGCTCCAGGAAATGTGGCAGGATCGCATATTTTGGGCATAAGCACCAATATGGCAATATAGCCCCAAAAAAGTGGAACCTCCGCAACTATATGGCACCTGCACTTATATAGAACCCTTCCCTATCCAGCACTGGCATGTATACTGAACCACCGCACCTATATAGCATCCACGCTCCAGGAAATGTGGACAGGATCGCATATTTTGGGCATAAGCACCAATATGGCAATATAGCCCCAAAAAAGTGGAACCTCCGCAACTATATGGCACCTGCACTTATATAGAACCCTTCCCTATCCAGCACTGGCATGTATACTGAACCACCGCACCTATATAGCATCCACGCTCCAGGAAATGTGGCAGGATCGCATATTTTGGGCATAAGCACCAATATGGCAATATAGCCCCAAAAAGTGGAACCTCCGCAACTATATGGCACCTGCACTTATATAGAACCCTTCCCTATCCAGCACTGGCATGTATACTGAACCACCGCACCTATATAGCATCCACGCTCCAGGAAATGTGGCAGGATCGCATATTTTGGGCATAAGCACCAATATGGCAATATAGCCCCAAAAAAGTGGAACCTCCGCAACTATATGGCACCTGCACTTATATAGAACCCTTCCCTATCCAGCACTGGCATGTATACTGAACCACCGCACCTATATAGCATCCACGCTCCAGGAAATGTGGCAGGATCGCATATTTTGGGCATAAGCACCAATATGGCAATATAGCCCCAAAAAAGTGGAACCTCCGCAACTATATGGCACCTGCACTTATATAGAACCCTTCCCTATCCAGCACTGGCATGTATACTGAACCACCGCACCTATATAGCACCCACGCTCCAGGAAATGTGGCAGGATCGCATATTTTGGGCATAAGCACCAATATGGCAATATAGCCCCAAAAAAGTGGAACCTCCGCAACTATATGGCACCTGCACTTATATAGAACCCTTCCCTATCCAGCACTGGCATGTATACTGAACCACCGCACCTATATAGCATCCACGCTCCAGGAAATGTGGCAGGATCGCATATTTTGGGCATAAGCACCAATATGGCAATATAGCCCCAAAAAAGTGGAACCTCCGCAACTATATGGCACCTGCACTTATATAGAACCCTTCCCTATCCAGCACTGGCATGTATACTGAACCACCGCACCTATATAGCATCCACGCTCCAGGAAATGTGGCAGGATCGCATATTTTGGGCATAAGCACCAATATGGCAATATAGCCCCAAAAAAGTGGAACCTCCGCAACTATATGGCACCTGCACTTATATAGAACCCTTCCCTATCCAGCACTGGCATGTATACTGAACCACCGCACCTATATAGCATCCACGCTCCAGGAAATGTGGCAGGATCGCACATCTTGGGCACTAGCACCAATATGGCACTATAGCCCAAAAAAGTGGAACCTCCGCAACTATATGGCACCTGCACTTATATAGAACCCTTCCCTATCCAGCACTGGCATGTATACTGAACCACCGCACCTATATAGCATCCACGCTCCAGGAAATGTGGCAGGATCGCACATCTTGGGCATAAGCACCAATATGGCACTATAGCCCAAAAAAAGTGGAACCTCCGCAGCTATATGGCACCTGCACTTCTATAGATCCCTTCGCTATCCAGCACTTGCACGTATATTGAACCACCGCACTTATATAGAACCCTTCCCTATCCAGCACTTGCACGTATATTGAACCACCGCACCTATATAGCACCCACGCTCCAGGAAATGTGGCAGGATCGCACATTTTGGGCACCAGCACCAGTTTGGCAATTTAGCCCCAAAAAAAGTTGAACCCCGCAACTATATGGCACCTGCACTTATATAGATACCTTCCTTATCTAGCACTTGCATGTATATTGAACCACCGCACCTATATAGCACCCACGCTCCAGGAAATGTGGCAGGATCGCACATCTTGGGTACTAGAACCAATATGACACTATAGCCCCAAAAAAGTTGAACCCCGCAACTATATGGCACTTACACTTATATAGAACCCATCCCTATCCAGCACTTGCACGTATATTGAACCATCGCACCTATATAGCATCCCACGCTCCAGGAAATGTGGCAGGATCGCACATTTTGGGCATAAGCACCAATATGGCAATATAGCCCCAAAAAAAGTGGAACCTCCGCAACTATATGGCACCTGCACTTATATAGAACCCTTCCCTATCCAGCACTGGCATGTATACTGAACCACCGCACCTATATAGCATCCACGCTCCAGGAAATGTGGCAGGATCGCATATCTTGGGCATAAGCACCAATATGGCAATATAGCCCCAAAAAAGTGGAACCTCCGCAACTATATGGCACCTGCACTTATATAGAACCCTTCCCTATCCAGCACTGGCATGTATACTGAACCACCGCACCTATATAGCATCCACGCTCCAGGAAATGTGGCAGGATCGCACATCTTGGGCATAAGCACCAATATGGCAATATAGCCCAAAAAAAGTGGAACCTCCGCAACTATATGGCACCTGCACTTATATAGAACCCTTCCCTATCCAGCACTGGCATGTATACTGAACCACCGCACCTATATAGCACCCACGCTCCAGGAAATGTGGCACGGTCGCACATTTTGGGCACAAGCACCAGTTTGGCAATATAGCCCCAAAAATAAGTTGAACCCCGCAACTATATGGCACTTACACTTATATAGAAACCTTCCCTATCCAGCACTTGCACGTATATTGAACCACCGCACCTATATAGAAACCTTCCCTATCCAGCACTTGCACTTATATTGAACCACCGCACCTATATAGCACCCACGCTCCAGGAAATGTGGCAGGATCGCACATCTTGGGCACTAGAACCAATATGACACTATAGCCCCAAAAAAGTGTAACCTCCGCAGCTATATGGCACCTGCACTTATATAGAAACCTTCCCTATCCAGCACTTGCACGTATATTGAACCACCGCACCTATATAACACCCACGCTCCAAGAAATGTGGCTGGATCGTACATCTTGGGCACTAGCACCAATATGACACTATAGCCCAAAAAAAGTTGAACCCCGCAACTATATGGCTCTTACACTTATATAGAACCCTTCCCTATCCAGCACTTGCATGTATATTGAACCACCGCACCTATATAGAACCCTTCCCTATCCAGCACTTGCACGTATATTGAACCACCGCACCTATATAACACCCACGCTCCAAGAAATGTGGCAGGATCGCACATCTTGGGCACTAGAACCAATATGACACTATAGCCCCAAAAAAGTGTAACCTCCGCAGCTATATGGCACCTGCACTTATATAGAAACCTTCCCTATCCAGCACTTGCACGTATATTGAACCACCGCACCTATATAACACCCACGCTCCAAGAAATGTGGCTGGATCGTACATCTTGCGTACTAGAACCAATATGACACTATAGCCCAAAAAAAGTTGAACCCCGCAACTATATGGCACTTACACTTATATAGAACCCTTCCCTATCCAGCACTTGCACGTATATTGAACCATCGCACCTATATAGCACCCACGCTCCAGGAAATGTGGCAGGATCGCACATCTTGGGCACTAGCACCAATATAGCACTATAGCCCAAAAAAAGTGGAACCTCCGCAGCGATATGGCACCTGCACTTATATAGATCCGTTCGCTATCCAGCACTTGCACGTATATTGAACCACCGCACCTATATAGCACCCACGCTCCAGGCAATGTGGCAGGATCGCAAATATTGGGCACAAGCACCAGTTTGGCAATTTAGCCCCAAAAAAAAGTTGAACCCCGCAACTATATGGCACTTACACTTATATAGAACCCTTCCCTATCCAGCACTTGCATGTATATTGAACCACCGCACCTATATAGAACCCTTCCCTATCCAGCACTTGCACGTATATTGAACCACCGCACCTATATAACACCCACGCTCCAAGAAATGTGGCAGGATCGCACATCTTGGGTACTAGAACCAATATGACACTATAGCCCCAAAAAAAGTTGAACCCCGCAACTATATGGCACTTACACTTATATAGAACCCATCCCTAACCAGCACTTGCACGTATATTGAACCACCGCACCTATATAGCACCCACGCTCCAGGAAATGTGGCAGGATCGCACATCTTGGGCACTAGCACCAATATAGCACTATAGCCCAAAAAAAGTGGAACCTCCGCAGCGATATGGCACCTGCACTTATATAGATCCGTTCGCTATCCAGCACTTGCACGTATATTGAACCACCGCACCTATATAGCACCCACGCTCCAGGCAATGTGGCAGGATCGCAAATATTGGGCACAAGCACCAGTTTGGCAATTTAGCCCCAAAAAAAGTTGAACCCCGCAACTATATGGCACTTACACTTATATAGAACCCTTCCCTATCCAGCACTGGCATGTATATTGAACCACCGCAACTATATGGAACCCACGCTCCAGGAAATGTGGCAGGATCGCACATCTTGGGCACTAGAACCAACATGACACTATATCCCCAAAAAAGTGGAACATCCGCAGCTATATGGCACCTGCACTTATATAGAAACCTTCCCTATCCAGCACTTGCACGTATATTGAGCCACCGCACTTATATAGAACCCTTCCCTATCCAGCACTTGCACGTATATTGAACCACCGCACCTATATAACACCCACGCTCCAAGAAATGTGGCAGGATCGCACATCTTGGGCACTAGAACCAATATGACACTATAGCCCCAAAAAAGTGTAACCTCCGCAGCTATATGGCACCTGCACTTATATAGAAACCTTCCCTATCCAGCACTTGCACGTATATTGAACCACCGCACCTATATAGCACCCCCGCTCCAGGAAATGTGGCACGGTCGCACATTTTGGGCACAAGCACCATGTTGAAATTTGAAGTGTAACCATAATATGATCTGTCTGGCAACGCTAATTAACATAATGTACATGAACAGCGAGAGCCTCTGTTATCTCTCGTCTCTCCTATTCGTATGTAAGTACATATGTACACATGTCATCTCTTCAGTTCTGAATAAACCACTTATGAGCACAGACGCTTCGTTCTCTATTTAATACATGTCAAAAGGCGCAATTTACAATAGGTTATGGGCCCAGATCACCGAAAGATCGGGCGTGTATTAAAGACAATTAAAAAACCGTGGTAGAACTGGAAGTTAATATTTTGTTTGATGCAATTGCAAATAAATCGTGCACTAGTTAGAAAGTGGCGTGTAGCAATTAAAACAAAATGAGTGTGTCTCTGCAAATTGAAATATTGGGGGAAGACAATTACGATGTGTGGTCTATGTCCATTCGTAGTGTATTGATCACAACGGATTTGTGGACATATGTAAGTGGTAAAGCCGAAAGGCCACAGGAGGAAGCAGCAGGAACACAGGAACACTTGGCACAGTGGGACAAGGCTGATCAAAAGGCGTTGGCATGTATTATATTAAATGTAAAAGCAACGCAGTTGATGCACATAAAGTCGTGCACAACGTCGAAGCAGGCGTGGCAAAAATTACGCGATGTACATGTGTCCGTGGGAAAGGTACAGTTATACCAAAAACTTTTGCGGCAAAATATGCAAAACGGTGATAACGTGGTACAATATGTAAATTCTTTCGTGGAAATTACTGAAAAGTTAGCCGAGCTAAATATCGACATTCAAGACGAGCTAAAAGTAATAATGTTGTTGTCGAGCTTGCCCAGCGGTTGGGAAAATTTCGTCGTGGCGATAGAAACACGCGACAGTCTGCCGTCGTTCGAAACGGTAAAAGTAAAAATACTTGAAGAAGGAGCACGTAAAGACGAAAGAGACGATCGTGAGCTTGCTGTACAGGCAGTGTACGCACACACACAGACTCAAAGAAACGGTGCGCGTTCGAAGAATTACGGCGCCAGTCGAAAAGACAGCAAACGAGACGGCCAGAAATCCAACGAGCATCGCGAGTTTCGAGGAAAATGCTACAAATGTAAACAAAGCGGGCACCGCGCATCCGAGTGCAAAAGCAACAAAGATAATACGAAAGAGTGCGTAAGGGATGAAAAATCAAACAGCGAAAAAATTCTTGGTGTATCGACAGTGGGGCAACATCGCATATGTGTTGTAATAAAAATTTGTTTGAAACCTTTAATAAGAAAAACACAACCATTATGTTGGCTGCAGAAAAGTATATTGAGTCCCTAGGTATTGGAACTGTAAAAATTAAATCAAATGAAACAAATATAGAATTGCGAAACGTGTTGTATGTGCCGGATTTAAAAATGAATTTTATGTCGGTGAGCAAAGCAGCCGAGTTCGGGAATGTCACTACATTCGGAAATTCAGAAGCTTTAGTGCGAAATAAACATGGACATATAATGTTGCGAGCGGTACAAGAAAAAAATGTATACGTGTATGGAGTGGAAAAAACCACTGATGCAGTACATTTGATATCCGATATATCTCATGCAAAAAATGGCATAGCCGCTACGGGCATTTAAATTTTCAAAATTTAAAGAATCTTTGTGAGAAAGAACGTGTAATCGGGATGAAAATTAAAAACGTATCCGTAAACACAAATTGCGACACATGCAATAAGGCTAAAATATGTGCATTGCCGTTCCCACACAAGGCAGAACGTGTTACGAAAAGTGTTCTCGAATTGATCCATACCGACGTATGCGGACCTATGAATGTTAAATCTCTGGCTGGAAACCGTTATTTTGTTACATTTATAGACGATTACTCGCGAAAAATTCACGTATATTTTATGCGCGCCAAAAATCAAGTTTTTGAGAAATTTAAAATGTATAAAAGTTATGTTGAGTGCCAAACCGTCCGACCAGAGCGTTAAATGGATGCACCCCCTTCGAGGCTTGGAACAAGCGCAAGCCGTCGGTAAACCATCTGAAAATATTTGGTTCACGCGCATTTGCACTGGAAAAAACCAAAAAAGGCAAATTCGTTGCATAAGGAAAGGATTACATTTTTGTTGGCTACTCTTTTGCAGCAAAAGCATATCGTTTATATGACCAAGAAAAGCGAATGATAGTGGAACGCCGAGACGTCAAAATTGTGGAGGGTGAGTTCATCAAGGAAGTAAATGATATTTACGAAAATGGAGATCAGACTGTGGATCTTGCAAAAATCATCATACGCTTTGAGTCAAACGAAGAACCTGTGCAGGTACAAACTGCTGTTGAGCCCGAAGACGAAACGATTAGCAACATTGACAACAGCGATGATGATGAGGAGGAGTACTTCGTAAGTGCAAGCAATCCAGAACAGAGCCGCAGCTCAGATGAAGAAGACATCCCACAAATACGTGGCCCAGGAAGGCCAAAAATCATTCGTACTGGTCAACCTGGCAGACCAAAGAAGCAGTACAATGTCCTCAACAATCTTAGCTGCTCCGATGACATTGAGACTCCACGGACCGTTGCAGAGGCGTTGCAAAGCCACGATGCACAAGAATGGAAAAAATCTATGCGAAAGGAATTCGATGCACTCGTGTCAAATAATACATGGACTCCTGTCAATCTTCCGCCCGGAAAAAAGGCTATAGGTTCAAAATGGGTTTTCAGAATCAAACGCAACCAAAACGGTGACATTGAAAGGTTTAAGTCGAGACTTGTGGCACAAGGATGTGGCCAGCAGTTTGGCGTAAACTACTGGGAGACATATTCTCCAGTGATACGTTATGAGACAATCCGAATGTTATTTGCGATTGCTGCAGAAAAGCAGTTACACATGCATCAGGTGGATATCTCTAACGCGTATCTCAACGGTAAACTCCAAGAAGTCGTGTATATGAAGCAACCCGTAGGCTTTATAGATGAGCAGAACCCCCACAAGGTACTCAAACTTCAAAAGGCTATCTATGGGCTGAAGCAGTCTGGACGTGTCTGGAATGACACATTGAACGAGGTGCTGGTTAACATGGGCTTTAAAAAAAGTCAACACGAGCCATGTCTATACGTCAAACAGCATCAACAAGGCTTCAGTTATATAGCAGTTTACGTCGACGACCTGATAATCATCTGTCCAAAAGAGATGGACGTCAGCGCGATCAAGCAAAATATCGCATCCGTATTTGAGATGAAAGATGGAGGTCAGCTCAACTTTTTCCTAGGCATGGAAATTCATCGAGAAGGCAAACAAGGCGCCGTCAAGTTATGCCAGAAGAGGTATATTGAAAGCGTTTTGAATACTTTCGGTATGCAGGATTGCCGTCCAGTCGCAACACCACTTGACCCAGGTTTTGACGTTGGTTGTAAAGATAAAGAATGTGTAAAGGTAAATAAGACATATTATCAATCACTAATTGCTTCGCTCATGTACTTAGCAGTTTTGAGCCGGCCCAACATTCTTCATGCTGTGAGCAAACTATCACAGCGAAACCAAGACCCTCATGTGGAGCACGAAACTGCAGCTAAGCATGTGTTGCGCTATTTACGATGCACAATGAATATGAGCATCATCTACCAAAAGTCTGGAGAGCCAGTAAAAGGGTTCGCCGATGCTGATTGGGCAAATGACAAGCTGGACCGAAAATCATATTCCGGATACGTTTTCTTCCTAGCTGGTAGTGCGTTTTCGTGGACATCAGCCAAGCAGAGCGTCGTCGCCATGAGCAGCACCGAAGCAGAGTATGTGGCGCTATCAACAGCCGCTAGAGAAGCGGTATATCTACAAGGTCTGTTGCAAGAGATTGGATACACAAATCAAGGGCCAATGACTATCTATGGTGACAACCTCAGTGCGCATCATATTGCGAAAAATCCTATTCACCATAATCGCACAAAGCATATAGATTTAAAACATCATTTTGTTAGAGACAAAGTAGAAAGTAAAGAGATAAAACTTGAATATGTATCCACACAGAAAAACGTTGCCGATGTATTAACCAAAAGTTTATGTAAGCAAAAGCATTATAGATTTGTAAAATCGCTTGGATTAATTGATTAATACATTGTAATGACAAAATATTATGCTTAAGCAAAAGTGTTGAAATTTGAAGTGTAACCATAATATGATCTGTCTGGCAACGCTAATTAACATAATGTACATGAACAGCGAGAGCCTCTGTTATCTCTCGTCTCTCCTATTCGTATGTAAGTACATATGTACACATGTCATCTCTTCAGTTCTGAATAAACCACTTATGAGCACACCAGTTTGGCAATATAGCCCAAAAAAAGTTGAACCCCGCAACTATATGGCACTTACACATATATAGCACCCTTCCTTATCCAGCACTTGCACGTATATTGAACCACCGCACCTATATAGCACCCACGCTCCAGGAAATGTGGCAGGATCGCACATCTTGGGCACTAGCACCAATATGACACTATAGCCCCAAAAAAAGTTGAATCTCCGCAACTATATGGCACTTACACTTATATAGAACCCTTCCCTATCCAGCACTTGCATGTATATTGAACCACCGCACCTATATAGAACCCTTCCCTATCCAGCACTTGCACGTATATTGAACCACCGCACCTATATAACACCCACACTCCAAGAAATGTGGCAGGATCGCACATCTTGGGCACTAGAACCAATATGACACTATAGCCCCAAAAAAGTGTAACCTCCGCAGCTATATGGCAGCTGCACTTATATAGAAACCTTCCGTATCCAGCACTTGCATGTATATTGAACCACCGCACCTATATAGAACCCTTCCCTATCCAGCACTTGCACGTATATTGAACCACCGCACCTATATAACACCCACGCTCCAAGAAATGTGGCAGGATCGCACATCTTGGGCACTAGCACCAATATGACACTATAGCCCCAAAAAAGTTGAACCTCCGCAACTATATGGCACTTACACTTATATAGAACCCTTCCCTATCCAGCACTTGAACGTATATTGAACCACCGCACCTATATAGCACCCACGCTCCAGGAAATGTGGCAGGATCGCACATCTTGGGTACTAGAACCAATATGACACTATAGCCCCAAAAAAAGTTGAACCCCGCAACTATATGGCACTTACACTTATATAGAACCCATCCCTAACCAGCACTTGCACGTATATTGAACCACCGCACCTATATAGAACCCACGCTCCAGGAAATGTGGCAGGATCGCACATCTTGGGCACTAGCACCAATATAGCACTATAGCCCAAAAAAGTGGAACCTCCGCAGCTATATGGCACCTGCACTTATATAGATCCCTTCGCTATCCAGCACTTGCACGTATATTGAACCACCGCACCTATATAGCACCCACGCTCCAGGCAATGTGGCAGGATCGCAAATTTTGGGCACAAGCACCAGTTTGGCAATTTAGCCCCAAAAAAAAGTTGAACCCCGCAACTATATGGCACTTACACTTATATAGAACCCTTCCCTATCCAGCACTTGCATGTATATTGAATCACCGCAACTATATCGAACCCACGCTCCAGGAAATGTGGCAGGATCGCACATCTTGGGCACTAGAACCAATATGAGACTATATCCCCAAAAAAGTGGAACCTCCGCAGCTATATGGCACCTGCACTTATATAGAAACCTTCCCTATCTAGCACTTGCATGTATATTGAACGACCGCACCTATATAACACCCACGCTCCAAGAAATGTGGCAGGATCGCACATCTTGGGCACTAGCACCAATATGACACTATAGCCCAAAAAAAGTTGAACCCCGCAACTATATGGCACTTATATAGAACCCATCCCTATCCAGCACTTGCTCGTATATTGAACCACCGCACCTATATAGCACCCACGCTCCAGGAAATGTGGCAGGATCGCACATCTTGGGCACTAGCACCAATATGGCACTATAGCCCAAAAAAAGTGGAACCTCCGCAGCTATATGGCACCTGCACTTATATAGATCCTTTCGCTATCCAGCACTTGCATGTATATTGAACCACCGCACCTATATAGCACCCACGCTCCAGGAAATGTAGCAGGTTCGCACATCTTGGGTACTAGAACCAATATGAAACTATAGCCCAAAAAAAGTTGAACCCCGCAACTATATGGCACTTACACTTATATAGAACCCTTCCCTATCCAGCACTTGCATGTATATTGAACCACCGCACCTATATAGCACCCACGCTCCAGGAAATGTGGCAGGTTCGCACATCTTGGGTACTAGAACCAATATGAAACTATAGCCCCAAAAAAAGTTGAACCCCGCAACTATATGGCACTTACACTTATATAGAACCCATCCCTATCCAGCACTTGCACGTATATTGAACCACCGCACCTATATAGCACCCACGCTCCAGGAAATGTGGCAGGATCGCACATCTTGGGCACTAGCACCAATATGGCACTATAGCCCAAAAAAAGTGGAACCCCGCAACTATATGGCACCTGCACTTATATATATCCCTTCCCTAGCCAGCACTTGCATGTATATTGAACCACCGCACTTATATAGAACCCTTCCCTATCCAGCACTTGCACGTATATTGAACCACCGCACATATATAGCACCCACGCTCCAGGAAATGTGGCAGGATCGCACATCTTGGGCACTAGAACCAATATGACACCATAACCCCAAAAAAGTGGAACCTCCGCAGCTATATGGCACCTGCACTTATATAGATCCCTTCCCTATCCAGCACTTGCACGTATATTGAACCACCGCACCTATATAGCACCCACGCTCCAGGAAATGTGGCAGGATCGCACATCTTGGGCACTAGAACCAATATGACACTACAGCCCAAAAAAAGTGGAACCTCCGCAGCTATATGGCACCTGCACTTATATAGATCCCTTCCCTATCCAGCACTTGCACGTATATTGAACCACCGCACCTATATAGCACCCACGCTCCAGGAAATGTGGCAGGATCGCACATCTTGGGCACTAGAACCAATATGACACTATAGCCCCAAAAAAGTTGAACCCCGCAACTCTATGGCACCTGCACTTATATAGATCCCTTCCGTAGCCAGCACTTGCATGTATATTGAACCACCGCACTTATATAGAACCCTTCCCTATCCAGCACTTGCACGTATATTGAACCACCGCACATATATAGCACCCACGCTCCAGGAAATGCGGCTGGATCGCACATCTTGGGCACTAGCACCAATATGGCACTATAGCCCAAAAAAAGTGGAACCTCCGCAGCTATATGGCACCTGCACTTATATAGATCCTTTCGCTATCCAGCACTTGCATGTATATTGAACCACCGCACCTATATAGCACCCACGCTCCAGGAAATGTAGCAGGTTCGCACATCTTGGGTACTAGAACCAATATGAAACTATAGCCCAAAAAAAGTTGAACCCCGCAACTATATGGCACTTACACTTATATAGAACCCTTCCCTATCTAGCACTTGCATGTATATTGAACCACCGCACCTATATAACACCCACGCTCCAAGAAATGTGGCAGGATCGCACATCTTGGGGACTAGCACCAATATGACACTATAGCCCAAAAAAAGTTGAACCCCGCAACTATATGGCACCTGCACTTATATAGAAACCTTCCCTATCCAGCACTTGCACGTATATTGAACCACCGCACCTATATAGCACCCACGCTCCAGGAAATGTGGCACGGTCGCACATTTTGGGCACAAGCACCAGTTTGGCAATATAGCCCAAAAAAAGTTGAACCCCGCAACTATATGGCACTTACACTTATATAGAACCCTTCCTTATCCAGCACTTGCATGTATATTGAACCACCGCACCTATATAGAACCCTTCCCTATCCAGCACTTGCACGTATATTGAACCACCGCACCAATATAGCACCCACGCTCCAGGAAATGTGGCAGGATCGCACATCTTGGGCACTAGCACCAATATGACACTATAGCCCCAAAAAAGTTTAACCTCCGCAACTATATGGCACTTACACTTATATAGAACCCTTCCCTATCGAGCACTTGAACGTATATTGAACCACCGCACCTATATAACACCCACGCTCCAGGAAATGTGGCAGGATCGCACATCTTGGGCACTAGAACCAATATGACACTATAGCCCAAAAAAAGTGGAACGTCCGCAGCTATATGGCACCTGCACTTATATAGATCCCTTCCCTATCCAGCACTTGCACGTATATTGAACCACCGCACCTATATAGCACCCACGCTCCAGGAAATGTGGCAGGATCGCACATCTTGGGCACTAGAACCAATATGACACTATAGCCCCAAAAAAGTTGAACCCCGCAACTATATGGCACCTGCACTTATATATATCCCTTCCCTAGCCAGCACTTGCATGTATATTGAACCACCGCACTTATATAGAACCCTTCCCTATCCAGCACTTGCACGTATATTGAACCACCGCACATATATAGCACCCACGCTCCAGGAAATGTGGCAGGATCGCACATCTTGGGCACTAGAACCAATATGACACCATAGCCCCAAAAAAGTGGAACCTCCGCAGCTATATGGCACCTGCACTTATATAGATCCCTTCCCTATCCAGCACTTGCACGTATATTGAACCACCGCACCTATATAGCACCCACGCTCCAGGAAATGTGGCAGGATCGCACATCTTGGGCACTAGAACCAATATGACACTATAGCCCAAAAAAAGTGGAACCTCCGCAGCTATATGGCACCTGCACTTATATAGATCCCTTCCCTATCCAGCACTTGCACGTATATTGAACCACCGCACCTATATAGCACCCACGCTCCAGGAAATGTGGCAGGATCGCACATCTTGGGCACTAGAACCAATATGACACTATAGCCCCAAAAAAGTTGAACCCCGCAACTATATGGCACCTGCACTTATATATATCCCTTCCCTAGCCAGCACTTGCATGTATATTGAACCACCGCACTTATATAGAACCCTTCCCTATCCAGCACTTGCACGTATATTGAACCACCGCACATATATAGCACCCACGCTCCAGGAAATGTGGCAGGATCGCACATCTTGGGCACTAGCACCAATATGGCACTATAGCCCAAAAAAAGTGGAACCTCCGCAGCTATATGGCACCTGCACTTATATAGATCCTTTCGCTATCCAGCACTTGCATGTATATTGAACCACCGCACCTATATAGCACCCACGCTCCAGGAAATGTAGCAGGTTCGCACATCTTGGGTACTAGAACCAATATGAAACTATAGCCCAAAAAAAGTTGAACCCCGCAACTATATGGCACTTACACTTATATAGAACCCTTCCCTATCCAGCACTTGCATGTATATTGAACCACCGCACCTATATAGCACCCACGCTCCAGGAAATGTGGCAGGTTCGCACATCTTGGGTACTAGAACCAATATGAAACTATAGCCCCAAAAACAGTTGAACCCCGCAACTATATGGCACTTACACTTATATAGAACCCATCCCTATCCAGCACTTGCACGTATATTGAACCACCGCACCTATATAGCACCCACGCTCCAGGAAATGTGGCAGGATCGCACATCTTGGGCACTAGCACCAATATGGCACTATAGCCCAAAATAAGTGGAACCTCCGCAGCTATATGGCACCTGCACTTATATAGATCCCTTCGCTATCCAGCACTTGCACGTATATTGAACCACCGCACCTATATAGCACCCACGCTCCAGGAAATGTGGCAGGATCGCAAATTTTGGGCACAAGCACCAGTTTGGCAATTTAGCCCCAAAAAAAAGTTGAACCCCGCAACTATATGGCACTTACACTTATATAGAACCCTTCCCTATCCAGCACTTGCATGTATATTGAACCACCGCAACTATATGGAACCCACACTCCAGGAAATGTGGCAGGATCGCACATCTTGGGCACTACAACCAATATGACACTATATCCCCAAAAAAGTGGAACCTCCGCAGCTATATGGTACCTGCACTTATATAGAAACCTTCCCTATCTAGCACTTGCATGTATATTGAACCACCGCACCTATATAACACCCACGCTCCAAGAAATGTGGCAGGATCGCACATCTTGGGCACTAGCACCAATATGACACTATAGCCCAAAAAAAGTTGAACCCCGCAACTATATGGCACTTACACTTATATAGAACCCTTCCCTATCCAGCACTTGCATGTATATTGAACCACCGCACCTATATAGAACCCTTCCCTATCTAGCACTTGCATGTATATTGAACCACCGCACCTATATAACACCCACGCTCCAAGAAATGTGGCAGGATCGCACATCTTGGGCACTAGCACCAATATGACACTATAGCCCAAAAAAAGTTGAACCCCGCAACTATATGGCACCTGCACTTATATAGAAACCTTCCCTATCCAGCACTTGCACGTATATTGAACCACCGCACCTATATAGCACCCACGCTCCAGGAAATGTGGCACGGTCGCACATTTTGGGCACAAGCACCAGTTTGGCAATATAGCCCAAAAAAAGTTGAACCCCGCAACTATATGGCACTTACACTTATATAGAACCCTTCCTTATCCAGCACTTGCATGTATAGTGAACCACCGCACCTATATAGAACCCTTCCCTATCCAGCACTTGCACGTATATTGAACCACCGCACCAATATAGCACCCACGCTCCAGGAAATGTGGCAGGATCGCACATCTTGGGCACTAGAACCAATATGACACTATAGCCCAAAAAAAGTGGAACCTCCGCAGCTATATGGCACCTGCACTTATATAGATCCCTTCCCTATCCAGCACTTGCACGTATATTGAACCACCGCACCTATATAGCACCCACGCTCCAGGAAATGTGGCAGGATCGCACATCTTGGGCACTAGAACCAATATGACACTATAGCCCCAAAAAAGTTGAACCCCGCAACTATATGGCACCTGCACTTATATAGATCCCTTCCCCAGCCAGCACTTGCATGTATATTGAACCACCGCACTTATATAGAACCCTTCCCTATCCAGCACTTGCACGTATATTGAACCACCGCACATATATAGCACCCACGCTCCAGGAAATGTGGCAGGATCGCACATCTTGGGCACTAGAACCAATATGACACCATAGCCCCAAAAAAGTGGAACCTCCGCAGCTATATGGCACCTGCACTTATATAGATCCCTTCCCTATCCAGCACTTGCACGTATATTGAACCACCGCACCTATATATCACCCACGCTCCAGGAAATGTGGCAGGATCGCACATCTTGGGCACTAGAACCAATATGACACTATAGCCCAAAAAAAGTGGAACCCCGCAACTATATGGCACCTGCACTTATATAGATCCCTTCCCTAGCCAGCACTTGCATGTATATTGAACCACCGCACTTATATAGAACCCTTCCCTATCCAGCACTTGCACGTATATTGAACCACCGCACATATATAGCACCCACGCTCCAGGAAATGTGGCAGGATCGCACATCTTGGGCACTAGAACCAATATGACACTATAGCCCAAAAAAAGTGGAACCTCCGCAGCTATATGGCACCTGCACTTATATAGATCCCTGCCCTATCCAGCACTTGCACGTATATTGAACCACCGCACCTATATAGCACCCACGCTCCAGGAAATGTGGCAGGATCGCACATCTTGGGCACTAGAACCAATATGACACTACAGCCCCAAAAAAGTTGAACCCCGCAACTATATGGCACCTGCACTTATATAGATCCCTTCCCTAGCCAGCACTTGCATGTATATTGAACCACCGCACTTATATAGAACCCTTCCCTATCCAGCACTTGCACGTATATTGAACCACCGCACATATATAGCACCCACGCTCCAGGAAATGTGGCAGGATCGCACATCTTGGGCACTAGAACCAATATGACACTATAGCCCAAAAAAAGTGGAACCTCCGCAGCTATATGGCACCTGCACTTATATAGATCCCTTCCCTATCCAGCACTTGCACGTATATTGAACCACCGCACTTATATAGCACCCACGCTCCAGGAAATGTGGCAGGATCGCAAATCTTGGGCACTGGAACCAATATGACACTACAGCCCAAAAAAAGTGGAACCTCCGCAGCTATATGGCACCTGCACTTATATAGATCCCTTCCCTATCCAGCACTTGTACGTATATTGAACCACCGCACCTATATAGCACCCACGCTCCAGGAAATGTGGCAGGATCGCATATCTTGGGCACTAGAACCAATATGACACTATAGCCCCAAAAAAGTTGAACCCCGCAACTATATGGCAAAAAACTTCGTTCTCTTTCGTAGTGATCAGACGTGTTTTTGTTTTGCGCTCCGCATTTTTCCTTTTGTTTCGAATAAACAGCCGGAGTTTTCCTAATTAAATTCTAAATATACTTTCTAACCAGACAACAATCTGGAAACCTATTCTTTTACGCGAGTGCATGCCTTTTGATTTGTGTTAAAATATTATTTAACTTTTTATTTTTCGGCGTCGGCTTGTGTTGTGTTGTGTTGTTGCAGTGAGTGAGTATTGCATTGCAGTCCGCTCTCGTCTGGTAGCTTTTGTTGTCTTATCACTCTCTCGCTATCACCTCAACCTCAATAACTGTTCTTTCTCTCTCGCTCTTTCAACTTTCTGAGCAATAGCGCTCTCTATCTAGTAGCTCTCGCTATAACCGCTCTCCACTCTGCTCTCTTTTTTTCTTACCAATTCCGCTTTGAGCGTTGTCTGGCACATTGGTCTGATACCAATTTGTTTTGGAAATTTTTAATTTTTTTGATTTTAATAAAATATTTGAATAATAAAAAAAAATGGAATTCGCTGTGGTCTGCGCTAAAAAAACCTGCAAGAAGCAGATCACTCACGATCAGCCAAATGTCCCCTGCTGGCTCTGCGACAGCGTAGTCCACGCAAAATGCGCGGGATTTTCTGGCCTCGTGAGCGATGCCATAGCCAAACGTAATGGCTTGCATTACAGTTGCGAGGCATGCCGTGCGGTGGAGAAAGACATGGTGGCTTTCATGAGGCAGACGCGGAGTGGCTTTAAGGAGCTGACCGTTGGTTTCAAAAACCAATACGATCGGCTCCTAGCCATGGAGGCTCAGTTTAGCGGTTTAAAACTGCTGAATGAGTCTCCGAGGCGCAAAAAGGTCACTCCGCGGGACCTGCAAGTGCCAACCGTCACTCAGCCGTGCGCCGCCGAAAAATTGACTCCGACCACTCCAAGTGTGCAGCAGTTGATCTCGTTTGCCACTCCAAAGGCAACGAAAGCTGCTGGCGATGCAGATTCGGTAGCCGAATTCATCGCCTCGGAGAATGTGCAGCCAAGTACGTCTGCAGCGTCCGTGTCCGTGGTGTCCGCAAGTTCACTAGTTGTCCCGTCTATCCCGATCCCACCAGTAAATAGACGTTCCGGACCTCCGGATATTGCCACCACAGGTACTAGACCTGCGGTGACTAAACCACTGGTGGGAGTCCCACCAAAACGACAAGTTTTTGTTTCACGGCTGGCCCCTGACCTCACATCTAATGATGTAACTGCTTTCATTCAAAGCAAAATAAAAGCCGTGGGCTTAAAGGTGGAGAAATTTAACTTCTCTTATGCCAGGGAGATAGCGTCGTTTAAGATAAGCATCTCCCCAACTCAATTTGACACCATTTGCTCCACCAAATTTTGGCCGGAGCATTTGGTGGTGAAGGAGTTTAAGGCTAAGAAGAAGAATAGGCCCCCCATATCGCTTCCAAATCTTTCCAGCGTGCCACCCTCAACCTCTACTTCCTCTTCCTCAACTTCCCGTCTTGCTCCAACCTTTGCAAAAAACTAACTTCTCTTTTAGTAACCTATCAGAATGTAAGAGGCTTGCGTAGTAAGCTCAGCATTCTTTTCCGGGATAGTGTTGCATTTGCTTCCCACGTTATTGTGTTTACTGAAACCTGGTTAAAGCCGGACATTCTTAGTTCCGAGGTTTTGGCAGGTCGGTACACAACTTTTAGAAAGGACCGTTCGTCTCGACGTGCAGGAGGGGTTCTAATTGCAGTGGACTCTTACTTCACGTCAGAACACTTCACAGTCCAAGTTCAACAGGAACTGGAATTCCTGTGTGTAAAACTGATTCTTCCCGCTTTCGCTATATTCATTACTTGCTCGTATATCCCACCTTCTTCGGATATTTCAATTTATGAGCAGCACTTGTCCGCTTTAACCGCTGTTGCTTCCTCGCTATCTGATAAAGATCGTATGATAGTTCTTGGTGACTTCAACTTGCCAGGAACTGTTTGGTCTTCGGTAAACGAGTCTAGTATCCTAGTGCCCATGTCACGACATGACTTTGTTGACGGCTTGCTTGACCTGTCCTTGTCTCAAGTCAATCATGTGAAAAATTCCTTGGGTCGATTGCTTGATCTATGCTTTGTATCGGATCCGACCATAGTGTTGTTAACCCGAGCCCTTCCGCTCACTATACCTGAAGACGCCTACCACCCTACTTTCGAGGTGTCGCTAGACATAGGACCAACTGTATTGGATCGGTCGAGTAGACTACCTGAACGTGTCCGCTGCTTTCGTAAAGCCGAGTTTGCGAAGCTTAATAACCTAATTAGGGATTTTGATTGGTCCGCTTTGTACTTGTGCACTGATGTCACAAAAGCCACAAACATTTTTTACAATGCTCTTGGCACATTTTTTGATTCTTGTGTCCCGCTCTCTTGTCCGATTAGATCTGGAAAACCCCCTTGGTTTACCAAAGAGTTATCCAGTCTAAAAAACTTAAAATCAAGACTTTATAAAAAATTTCAAGAAGTGGGTTCTCCTACTTCTCACTCTCGTTATGTAATAGCTCGGTCAAACTTTTCAGTTCTTAATGCTCAATGCTATAAGAACTACCTATCTCGTTGCAGGATACGTTTTTCTCAGGACCCTAAACAGTTTTACTGCTTCGTAAACAGTAAGCGTAGAACGTCCGCACACCCATCCTCGCTATCATTTTGTAATACGTCGGCAAATAATGATCAGGCAATTGCCGATCTTTTTGCCCAGTTTTTCCAAACTACCTATTCTGAGGAACGCTACTCTGGTCAACCGTACCCATACGGATTACCGAGGTCGAACGGCATTTTCAGTCCCTTGTTAAATGAGTATTCCCTACTTCAAGATCTTCGACTAGTTAAGCCGGTGTTTTCACCGGGTCCAGACGGGGTTCCAGGTTGTGTACTCAGGTACTGCGCCGAGGCTCTGTGTGGACCATTGCTTAAACTATTCACCATGTCCATTGATTCATCTTGCTTCCCCCCAATCTGGAAGGAATCGTTTATAATTCCTCTCCATAAAAAAGGTAGTAAGTATATAGAACCCTTCCCTATCCAGCACTTGCACGTATATTGAACCACCGCACATATATAGCACCCACGCTCCAGGAAATGTGGCAGGATCGCACATCTTGGGCACTAGAACCAATATGACACTATAGCCCAAAAAAGTGGAACCTCCGCAGCTATATGGCACCTGCACTTATATAGATCCCTTCCCTATCCAGCACTTGCACGTATATTGAACCACCGCACCTATATAGCACCCACGCTCCAGGAAATGTGGCAGGATCGCACATCTTGGGCACTAGAACCAATATGACACTATAGCCCAAAAAAGTGGAACCTCCGCAGCTATATGGCACCTGCACTTATTTAGATCCCTTCCCTATCCAGCACTTGCACGTATATTGAACCACCGCACCTATATAGCACCCACGCTCCAGGAAATGTGGCAGGATCGCACATCTTGGGCACTAGAACCAATATGACACTATAGCCCCAAAAAAGTTGAACCCCGCAACTATATGGCACCTGCACTTATATAGATCCCTTCCCTATCCAGCACTTGCACGTATATTGAACCACCGCACCTATATAGCACCCACGCTCCAGGAAATGTGGCAGGATCGCACATCTTGGGCACTAGAACCAATATGACACTATAGCCCAAAAAAAGTGGAACCTCCGCAGCTATATGGCACCTGCACTTATATAGATCCCTTCCCTATCCAGCACTTGCACGTATATTGAACCACCGCACCTATATAGCACCCACGCTCCAGGAAATGTGGCAGGATCGCACATCTTGGGCACTAGAACCAATATGACACTATAGCCCAAAAAAGTGGAACCTCCGCAGCTATATGGCACGAGCACTTATATAGATCCCTTCCCTATCCAGCACTTGCATGTATATTGAACCACCGCACTTATATAGAACCCTTCCCTATCCAGCACTTGCACGTATATTGAACCACCGCACATATATAGCACCCACGCTCCAGGAAATGTGGCAGGATCGCACATCTTGGGCACTAGAACCAATATGACACTATAGCCCAAAAAAAGTGGAACCTCCGCAGCTATATGGCACCTGCACTTATATAGATCCCTTCCCTATCCAGCACTTGCACGTATATTGAACCACCGCACCTATATAGCACCCACGCTCCAGGAAATGTGGCAGGATCGCACATCCTGGGCACTAGAACCAATATGACACTATAGCCCAAAAAAAGTGGAACCTCCGCAGCTATATGGCACCTGCACTTATATAGATCCCTGCGCTATCCAGCACTTGCACGTATATTGAACCACCGCACCTATATAGCACCCACGCTCCAGGAAATGTGGCAGGATCGCAAATTTTGGGCACAAGCACCAGTTTGGCAATTTAGCCCCAAAAAAAAGTTGAACCCCGCAACTATATGGCACTTACACTTATATGGAACCCTTCCCTATCCAGCACTTGCATGTATATTGAACCACCGCACCTTTATAGCACCCACGCTCCAGGAAATGTGGCAGGATCGCACATCTTGGGCACTAGAACCAATATGACACTATAGCCCAAAAAAAGTGGAACCTCCGCAGCTATATGGCACCTGCACTTATATAGATCCCTTCCCTATCCAGCACTTGCACGTATATTGAACCACCGCACCTATATAGCACCCACGCTCCAGGAAATGTGGCAGGATCGCACAGCTTGGGCACTAGAACCAATATGACACTATAGCCCAAAAAAGTGGAACCTCCGCAGCTATATGGCACCTGCACTTATATAGATCCCTTCCCTATCCAGCACTTGCATGTATATTGAACCACCGCACTTATATAGAACCCTTCCCTATCCAGCACTTGCACGTATATTGAACCACCGCACATATATAGCACCCACGCTCCAGGAAATGTGGCAGGATCGCACATCTTGGGCACTAGAACCAATATGACACTATAGCCCAAAAAAAGTGGAACCTCCGCAGCTATATGGCACCTGCACTTATATAGATCCCTTCCCTATCCAGCACTTGCACGTATATTGAACCACCGCACCTATATAGCACCCACGCTCCAGGAAATGTGGCAGGATCGCACATCCTGGGCACTAGAACCAATATGACACTATAGCCCAAAAAAAGTGGAACCTCCGCAGCTATATGGCACCTGCACTTATATAGATCCCTGCGCTATCCAGCACTTGCACGTATATTGAACCACCGCACCTATATAGCACCCACGCTCCAGGAAATGTGGCAGGATCTCAAATTTTGGGCACAAGCACCAGTTTGGCAATTTAGCCCCAAAAAAAAGTTGAACCCCGCAACTATATGGCACTTACACTTATATGGAACCCTTCCCTATCCAGCACTTGCATGTATATTGAACCACCGCACCTATATAGCACCCACGCTCCAGGAAATGTGGCAGGATCGCACATCTTGGGCACTAGAACCAATATGACACTATAGCCCAAAAAAAGTGGAACCTCCGCAGCTATATGGCACCTGCACTTATATAGATCCCTTCCCTATCCAGCACTTGCACGTATATTGAGCCACCGCAACTATATAGCACCCACGCTCCAGGAAATGTGGCAGGATCGCACATCTTGGGCACTAGAACCAATATGACACTATAGCCCAAAAAAAGTGGAACCTCCGCAGCTATATGGCACCTGCACTTATATAGAACCCTTCCCTATCCAGCACTTGCACGTATATTGAACCACCGCACCAATATAGCACCCACGCTCCAGGAAATAAGGCAGGATCGCACATCTTGGGCACTAGCACCAATATGACACTATAGCCCAAAAAAAGTGGAACCTCCGCAACTATATGGCACTTACACTTATATAGAACCCTTCTCTATCCAGCACATGCACGTATATTGAACCACCGCACCTATAGAACACCCACGCTCCAAGAAATGTGGCACGGTTGCACATCTTGGGCACTAGAACCAATATGACACTATAGCCCCAAAAAAGTTGAACGTCCGCAGCTATATGGCACCTGCACTTATACAGAATCCTTCCCTATCTAGCACTTGCATGTATATTGAACCAACGCACCTATATAACACCCACGCTCCAGGAAATGTGGCAGGATCGCACATATTGGGAACTAGCACCAATATGGCACTATAGCCCAAAAAAAGTGGAACCTCCGCAGCTATATGGCACCTGCACTTATATAGATCCCTTCGCTATCCAGCACTTGCACGTATATTGAACCACCGCACCTATATAGAACCCTTCCCTATCTAGCACTTGCACGTATATTGAACCACCGCACCTATATAGCACCCACGCTCCAGGAAATGTGGCAGGATCGCACATCTTGGGCACTAGCACCAATATGACACTATAGCCCCAAAAATGTTGAACCTCCGCAACTATATGGCACTTACACTTATATAGAACCCTTCCCTATCCAGCACTTGCACGTATATTGAACCACCGCACCTATATAGCACCCACGCTCCAGGAAATGTGGCAGGATCGCACATCTTGGGCACTAGAACCAATACGACACTATAGCCCAAAAAAAGTGGAACCTCCGCAGCTATATGGCACCTGCACTTATACAGAATCCTTCCCTATCTAGCACTTGCATGTATATTGAACCAACGCACCTATATAACACCCACGCTCCAGGAAATGTGGCAGGATCGCACATATTGGGAACTAGCACCAATATGGGACTATATATCCCAAAAAAAGTGGAACCTCCGCAGCTATATGGCACCTGCACTTATATAGATCCCTTCGCTATCCAGCACTTGCACGTATATTGAACCACCGCACCTATATAGAACCCTTCCCTATCTAGCACTTGCACGTATATTGAACCACCGCACCTATATAGCACCCACGCTCCAGGAAATGTGGCAGGATCGCACATCTTGGGCACTAGCACCAATATGACACTATAGCCCCAAAAAAGTTGAACCTCCGCAACTATATGGCACTTACACTTATATAGAACCCTTCCCTATCCAGCACTTGCACGTATATTGAACCACCGCACCTATATAGCACCCACGCTCCAGGAAATGTGGCAGGATCGCACATCTTGGGCACTAGAACCAATACGACACTATAGCCCAAAAAAAGTGGAACCTCCGCAGCTATATGGCACCTGCACTTATACAGAATCCTTCCCTATCTAGCACTTGCATGTATATTGAACCAACGCACCTATATAACACCCACGCTCCAGGAAATGTGGCAGGATCGCACATATTGGGAACTAGCACCAATATGGCACTATAGCCCAAAAAAAGTGGAACGTCCGCAGCTAAATGACACCTGCACTTATATAGGTCCCTTCGCTATCCAGCACTTGCACGTATATTGAACCACCGCACCAATATAGCACCCACGCTCCAGGAAATAAGGCAGGATCGCACATCTTGGGCACTAGCACCAATATGACACTATAGCCCAAAAAAAGTGGAACCTCCGCAACTATATGGCACTTACACTTATATAGAACCCTTCTCTATCCAGCACATGCACGTATATTGAACCACCGCACCTATAGAACACCCACGCTCCAAGAAATGTGGCACGGTTGCACATCTTGGGCACTAGAACCAATATGACACTATAGCCCCAAAAAAGTTGAACGTCCGCAGCTATATGGCACCTGCACTTATACAGAATCCTTCCCTATCTAGCACTTGCATGTATATTGAACCAACGCACCTATATAACACCCACGCTCCAGGAAATGTGGCAGGATCGCACATATTGGGAACTAGCACCAATATGGCACTATAGCCCAAAAAAAGTGGAACCTCCGCAGCTATATGGCACCTGCACTTATATAGATCCCTTCGCTATCCAGCACTTGCACGTATATTGAACCACCGCACCTATATAGAACCCTTCCCTATCTAGCACTTGCACGTATATTGAACCACCGCACCTATATAGCACCCACGCTCCAGGAAATGTGGCAGGATCGCACATCTTGGGCACTAGCACCAATATGACACTATAGCCCCAAAAAAGTTGAACCTCCGCAACTATATGGCACTTACACTTATATAGAACCCTTCCCTATCCAGCACTTGCACGTATATTGAACCACCGCACCTATATAGCACCCACGCTCCAGGAAATGTGGCAGGATCGCACATCTTGGGCACTAGAACCAATACGACACTATAGCCCAAAAAAAGTGGAACCTCCGCAGCTATATGGCACCTGCACTTATACAGAATCCTTCCCTATCTAGCACTTGCATGTATATTGAACCAACGCACCTATATAACACCCACGCTCCAGGAAATGTGGCAGGATCGCACATATTGGGAACTAGCACCAATATGGCACTATAGCCCAAAAAAAGTGGAACGTCCGCAGCTAAATGACACCTGCACTTATATAGGTCCCTTCGCTATCCAGCACTTGCACGTATATTGAACCTCCGCAACTATATGGCACTTACACTTATATAGAACCCTTCCCTATCCAGCACTTGCACGTATATTGAACCACCGCACCTATATAGCACCCACGCTCCAGGAAATGTGGCAGGATCGCACATCTTGGGCACTAGAACCAATATGACACTATAGCCCAAAAAAAGTGGAACCTCCGCAGCTATATGGCACCTGCACTTATACAGAATCCTTCCCTATCTAGCACTTGCATGTATATTGAACCAACGCACCTATATAACACCCACGCTCCAGGAAATGTGGCAGGATCGCACATATTGGGAACTAGCACCAATATGGCACTATAGCCCAAAAAAAGTGGAACGTCCGCAGCTATATGGCACCTGCACTTATATAGGTCCCTTCGCTATCCAGCACTTGCACGTATATTGAACCTCCGCAACTATATGGCACTTACACTTATATAGAACCCTTCCCTATCCAGCACTTGCACGTATATTGAACCACCGCACCTATATAGCACCCACGCTCCAGGAAATGTGGCAGGATCGCACATCTTGGGCACTAGAACCAATATGACACTATAGCCCCAAAAAAGTGGAACCTCCGCAGCTATATGGCACCTGCACTTATATAGAAACCGTCCCTATCTAGCACTTGCATGTATATTGAACCACCGCACCTATATAACACCCACGCTCCAAGAAATGTGGCAGGATCGCACATCTTGGGCACTAGCACCAATATGACACTATAGCCCCAAAAAAGTTGAACCCCGCAACTATATTGCACCTGCACTTATATAGATCCCTTCCCTATCCAGCACTTGCACGTATATTGAACCACCGCACCTATATAGCACCCACGCTCCAGGAAATGTGGCAGGATCGCACATCTTGGGCACTAGAACCAATATGACACTATAGCCCAAAAAAAGTGGAACCTCCGCAGCAATATGGCACCTGCACTTATATAGATCCCTTCCCTATCCAGCACTTGCACGTATATCGAACCACCGCACCTATATAGCACCCACGCTCCAGGAAATGTGGCAGGATCGCACATCCTGGGCACTAGAACCAATATGACACTATAGCCCAAAAAAAAGTGGAACCTCCGCAGCTATATGGCACCTGCACTTATATAGATCCTGTAGTGGACAACGGTTAGTAGGACTGATGTTTTCCTCAGAGGTCGACCAGCACGCTATCATTCCGGCTACTGTCTCGTCGGCAAAAGGGTGGTGTTCTTTTTATTTGTCTATTCTGAGACCTACGATATTTGTTTTTATATTAAAAGAGCGTGCAAGAAACTTAACGACATGTACAAGTACAATTCCAGAACCGGAGAGAAAAAAAACTTTTGGCCATTAGACTTCACTTGCACACGGACGCGACACGAATGGATCAACAGTCGTCCTCAGCTGTAATGAGGGACCACGCCCACCCTTCCTTGGTCATATTCTGCCATCTTCCTCTATTCTTTATGACCCCTTTTCTTTAGGGCTCGCTACTACAGGGGCTGGGTATCGGAAATCAAGCTCAACGTTTAAGGAGACATTATAAGTTTATTCATTAACAACTAAAATTTAAATACATTCTTAGCACTTAGTTTACCCTCTCCAAATATTTTCAATTTCCCTTAACTTAACTCCCCTGCGCTTAAACTTGGTCTTGATTTTTATTCTTCGAAACTCAAAGATTGGCCTTGCTGCGCCAGCAGCTGATCCCCTCTTTCAAACTTAAACGCTCGATTGACGGCTCGACAGACGTACAAATTAACCGCATTTCTTTTTTCGTTTCTCCCCAATAGAACAAGTGTGGTTAAGCCAATTGTTATGATCGGCAGAACCGATTATTAAAACGAGGGGGAACGTTGTGAGTTGCTGCGGACACCGCAACTCTACAGTTATACCCGATACTAAGTCAGTATGGCTCTCCTCCGGCAGACGCCGCTAATATTAAACGACACGACAAAGAGTGCGTGCGAGAGAGACAGAAAATCAGTCTGAGCGTGACGTCGGGCGCTGCGTAGCCACTAAAAATTGATTTCTTGCTTTTGGCTACAAAAATGATCCGATCTGATCCAGATTCGGCAACCGGATAGATATGGTCATTGTCTATGATTCTGCGTTTTTAGTTTACTCGATTTTGCAATATTGTGGATGCAACAGATTTTCGTCCTTTGTGTGGGCGGAAGGGGGTGGGGCGAAATTTTGAGATATACGTTTTATAGTGAGATCTAACAGGAGTGCGGATACCAAATTTGGTTACTCTAGCCTTAATAGTCTCTGAGATTTATGAATATCCCCAGATCTGCATCCTTTGCGGGGGCGGAAGGGGGTGTGGCGAAATTTTGAAACAAACTCGTCTCGGTCCGATATATTAGGAGTGTGGATACCAAATTTGGTTGCTCTAGCTTTTATAGTCTCTGAGATCTAGGCGCTAATGTTTTACTCTAAGCAAAGCCGCCTATGCTACGTGTGTGTTAGAGAGAGACAAGGCGAGAAAAAATGAAATTGTTTTCTTGATGCTGGCTATAATAATAATACGATCCAATTCAGATTCCGCAGTCTAAAAGATATCGTCATTCTCTACGATTCTGCGTTTTTGGTTTTCTCGTATCTTTAAAATTGTGGATGCCACAGATTTTCGCCCTTTGTGGGGGCGGAAGTGGGCGGGGCAAAGTTTTTGAAATATTTTTGTAGCAGTGACATATCACAGAAGTCTGGATCCAAAACATCGTTGCTCTAGCTCTTATAGTCTTTGAGCATTAGGCGCTGAAGGGGACGGACAGACGGACAGACGGACGGACGGACAGACGGACAGACGGACAGACAGACATGGCTCAATCGACTCGGCTATTGATGCTGATCAAGAATATATATACTTTATGGGGTCGGAAACGATTCCTTCTGGACGTTACACACATACACTTTTACCACAAATCTAATATACCCCAATACTCATTTTGAGTATCGGGTATAACGAGGGGGAACGTTGTGAGTTGCTGCGGACACCGCAACTCTACAGTTATACCCGATACTAAGTCAGTATGGCTCTCCTCCGGCAGACGCCGCTTATATTAATCGACACGACAAAGAGTGCGTGCGAGAGAGACAGAAAATCAGTCTGAAAGTGACGTCGGGCGCTGAGTAGCCACTGCAAATTGATTTGTTTCCTTTCGCTAAAAAGATGATCTGATCTGATCCAGATTCAGCAATCTGATAGATATGGTTGTTATCTATGATTCTGCGTTTTTAGTTTTCTCAAATCTGCAATATTGTGGATGCAACAGATTTTCGTCCTTTGTGTGGGCGGAAGGGGGTGGGGCGAAATTTTGAGATATACGTTTTATAGTGAGATCTAACAGGAGTACGGACACTAAATTTGGTTACTCTAGCCTTAAAACTCTCTGAGATTTGTGAATATCCCCAGATTTGCATCCTTTGCGGGGGCGGAAGGGGGTGTGGCGAAATTTTGAAACAAACTCGTCTCGGTCTGATATATTAGGAGTGTGGATACCAAATTTGGTTGCTCTAGCTTTTATAGTCTCTGAGATCTAGGCGCTAATGTTTTACTCTAAGCAAAGCCGCCTATGCTACGTGTGTGTTAGAGAGAGACAGGGCGAGAAAAAATGAAATTGTTTTCTTGATGCTGGCTATAATAATAATACGATCCAATTCAGATTCTGCAGTCTAAAAGATATGGTCATTCTCTACGATTCTGCGTTTTTGGTTTTCTCGTATCGTCGAAATTGTGGATGCCACAGATTTTCGCCCTTTGTGGGGGCGGAAGTGGGCGGGGCAAAGTTTTGAAATATTTTTGGAGCAGTGACATATCACAGAAGTCTGGATCCAAAACATCGTTGCTCTAGCTCTTATAGTCTTTGAGCATTAGGCGCTGAAGGGGACGGACAGACGGACAGACGGACAGACGGACGGACGGACAGACAGACAGGGCTCAATCGACTCGGCTATTGATGCTGATCAAGAATATATATACTTTATAGGGTCGGAAACGATTCCTTCTGGACGTTACACACATCCACTTTTACCACAAATCTAATATACCCCAATACTCATTTTGAGTATCGGGTATAAAAAATGATTTCGCTTTATGGTTACTGTTTCTCACTGTTTCTTTTGTTGTGTTGCGGTCCATCGGCGAAAGCGCTTTCTCGATGCCAGCTGACAAATCTTCGTGAGGGATCAAGAGTTTTTCATTTATTTATTTTTATTTTTGGTTTGTACCTGTATGTGTAAACTGGCACTTGCACTCACACTCGCCCTAGAAGAGCCAACGAAATCCCCTTACCCCTTTGCAGTGGAATTAATAGGTATGGGTTCTTTTTCTTTAACTTATTATAAATTCATTAATTTACACATTTGCTCTACTTCCTCTTCCTATTCTTTTCTCCTTTCCCGTCCACTCGCACTCTCTCTCATTCTGTTTGATCGAAAATTGGTTTTCGTTTTCTTTTGATCTTCTCGCGATACGCGACGTGCTACTTCCCAACGGCAACTGTCTCTTTCCTCAGCCAGTTAGGCCAGCCTTGGTCGAATTATTCTCGTCTCTTTTTCGCTCTAGCTTCCCCTTGTTTGTGGTTCCCCTCTGCTTTGCATTCCCCTTGCCAGGTGCACTTATTTTGAAGCGGTGCTCTTTTGCCTAGAGATTACACTGAGATTCGGGTAGGCCAGCTTTAGCCGAATTATTGTCGCCTCTGCTGTGCTCTTGGTTCCCCTTGTTTAGGGTTCCCCTCTGCTGTGCCTTTCCCTTGCCAGGTGGATTTATATTGAAGCGGTGCTCTTTGCCTTGAGATTTGATTGAGGCTGGGGCGCCAAACCTAAGGGGTAGCAAAGTTCCGACTGCTTGAATACATGTACTGCGGCGCGCTGCAAAGCTCTCCTCCACTTACCCGCGGATCTGCCCCAATTTAGCAGTGGAATTTCTTTGCTGACTGCTTTTCTTTTTTCTTTCTAGCCAGCTCGCGCACTTTTCCGAATCTAAGCAAAAAAAAAATTTTCCTTACTCTTCAAACTTCAGTTTAAACCGCTAGGTTGATCACGTACCTACTTCCTGAGCTTCACTAGAAGCTACCAGTCGGCTCAGTGTCCAAGACGAAAAAGAGCGAATGCTATTCTGCCTCGACACTCGGACCCTACTTTCTCTGTTCGACCCTTCAACTGTCAACTTCCATTACTCTTTCCTCAGATACGATCCTTGACCTATAGGTGGCGCGTTTATTTTTCTTTTTCTTCCACCCCCCAGTGCTGTTAGGACGCACAGATGTACCTGAATTTTGGTCTGCCGAGAAGCTATCCTATTCCCCGATTGAATTTCCCCAAAGCTACAGGGCACTTTACAAATTCCCCCCTGCCAAAATCAGACTTGGGGTAGCGAGACAGAGCTGTCACATGGCCGAAAGCACAAGGCTGATCCAACCCGTAGCTTAGGTGCCACTACTGTCGCATGTCCTTCGCATGATACCTGCCAATGCTTTTACCCTGTAAATCTTCTAGTACATAGATAGAATTCCCTATCTTTTTCCGAACCCTCGCCTTCACAAATACCTTGCCAAGTTTTGCATCGTAACCAGCTAGGAAACTGCTTTGTTTAAAATTTCTCCTAAATACCTCTTGTCCAACTTTATACGACACTTCCCGAGATCTTTTATCATACTCCCGCTGATTTCTCTCATTTTGCTTTTGCATGACCTCGCTGGCCTTTTTCCGGATTACCTCCAGCGAATCTTCTTTCGTAAAGCTTGCTGCCCTGTCTTCCAGCAATTTTAACGACCTCAGAAGCGAATAAGTTTCCCCGGATGTGATCATCTGCTGCCCAAACACCATATAGTAAGGAGTAGCGCTTATCCCCGAATGGATTGCCGCTCTTAAGGCGCAGCAAATGCTGCTCAGATGCTCATCCCAATCCTTCTGATCCGGTCGAACATATGCTCTAATGGCAGCGATAACCGAGCGATTTACTCGCTCCGATGCATTTGCTTGCGGCGCATGCACGGCCGTCAACGCATGCTTTACTCTGTGAGTTCTCAGTAGATGTTGGAACGCGTCTGCTCTAAACTGGGAGCCATTGTCTGAGACAACGGTTTCCGGTACGCCAAACGTGTGGAACAGTTCCTCCTTGAGATACCTTATTACCACCTCTGCTGTTAATTTCTTGACGGGCTTTAGAAAAACAAACTTCGAATAGTGATCTAGTACAATAAATATCCCAACATGTCCGCTTCGCGATCTTGGATATGGCCCCAGAAAGTCGATGTAGAGCCTTTGGAAAAACCTCTGTGATTCCGCCGGTATTCCAATAGGAGGTCTTAATGTGGTGTTGGGTGGTTTTGTTGTTTTGCATTGACTGCAGGCATTTATGTGTGTCTTCACGTCATTCACCAGACACGGCCAATAATAATAGCGCCTGATACGCTCCAAAGTCTTATGTATCCCTCCATGGGAGGCCAAGGGATGGTCATGTGCTCTTTCCAACACTTCCTTTATCATCTCTTTCGGTACCCAGAGTTTCCATGCAAAAGAATCATGCACTAGATCCCCTGTTGAGTGTTCTGCTCGACGATAGATCAAACCATCAACAGCTTTTACATCTGGCAGTTTCGAACTATTGGCTTCTACACGCTCTACTAGATCTAAATAATCTGCCGATTTAAAGTGTGGGGAATCTGTATCTACCAACAGCCCCTGGTTCATATCCATAGCCGCTATGTCATCTTCATGGACTCTCGATAAAACGTCAGGTACCACATTTAACTTCCCTTTTCTGTGCTCAATCTTAAATCGAAAGCCTTGGAGTTTGAGTGCCCATCTAGCTAATCTTGAGTGCAGGTCGCTTTGTGACATTAGCCACTTTAATGAGGCGTGGTCCGTGATAACCGTAAACTCGTGGCCCTCGACATACGCCCTAAATCGCTTTATGCTGACCAGTGCAGCTAAGCACTCCTGCTCCGTAACGGTATAATTTTTCTGTGCCCTATTTAATTTTTTTGACACAAAAGCGATGGGTAATTCCTCTCCCTCGTCCGTCTTCTGAACTAGCACACCTCCAACTCCTGATTTGCTTGCATCGCAATGGATGTAAAATGGCTTAGTGAAGTCTGGGCTACGCAAAACAGGAGCACTGCAGAGCAATTCTTTCAGCCGCTCAAATGCTTTTTCTCCCTCACTGGACATGACAAATTTCTGCTTTGGTTTCAGCAGCTCAGTCAATGGAGCTGAAACTGAAGCAAAACTGAAGCTTCTCAGTGCTCTCAATGTTTTTGGCAAAGGGAAGTTGGTAATGGCCGAAATCTTATCGGGATCGGTCCTTATGCCCCCTTCACCTATTACATGCCCGAGATACTTGACCGATTGCATGCAAAAATGACTTTTTTCGATGTTTATTGTCAGTCCAGCCTTTCGAATTTTCGAAGAAACCGTCTCCAGCACTTTCATGTGTGAGGCAAAGCTATCAGAGATTATGAGCAAATCATCCAAGTACACGAATACTTCGTTGCGAAGTGCAAACGGGATGACTTTATCCATCAGTCTCGACATCGTTTGAGACGCATTACACAGCCCGAATGGCATAACCTTATATTGATACAAGTATAGTGAACGCCGTCTTGGGTCTTGAGTCTACATCTAGCGGAATTTGCCAGAAAGCGTCTTTTAAGTCCAGGCTTGATAAAAAATTTGCTCTTGGCAGTCTGCTTAGAATGCCATCAATGTGGGGAAGCGGATAGGCATCTTTCTCAGTTACTGCATTCACCTTTCTACTGTCCAAGCAAAGTCTCACTTTCCCTGGTTTTTGGACTAAGACAACAGGCGAGGCCCATGCGCTTTCCGACTCCTTACCCCAAGCTTGATCATCCTGTCTACTTCCGCGTAGATCAGCTTCTCTATGGCAGGTGAAACCAAAAAATGCCGTTGTTTGATGGGCTTAGCGTTTCCCGTATCTATCACGTGGCTCAGAATTGATGTCTTACCGAGACCAGAAACAGCAAAGGAAGGAAACTGATCCCCTATTGTTTTTAAAGCGAATTCTTAGGCAGGTGACAAGATGTGTTTATTCTGAGATGCCTCTATTCCTGCTATCTGTAAAGGCAATGGTAATAGGTTGAAGATTTTCCAAAAATCTATCCCCAAGTATAAGTCTTGACTTAGAGAGGGAATGATAAGTAGTTCTATCTCCTTGGATTCTCCCTTAAATTCCATGTTAGTCCTTAATTTGCCTACTATCTGTTGCCTTTTTCCATCTGCTGTACTTGCGCTTGACATTATCTTCTTGAAAGGTCTTCCGCTACATATCAAATCCTTGGCTAGTTGCCCTCCCACACAACTCATCCCCGCACCCGTGTCTAACAAACCCACTCTAGATTCCTCAAACACTCTAACTTTTGCGTACGGACGTTGGTCCCCACTTTCCTTCCTAATGGAGTTTATGACTTTTGAAGCTTCCCAAAATGCCTTAAGACGCTTCGTGCTTCTCGAGACACTTCTTATTTTCTGCGACCTAATAGGTAAAACTAAGTTTCTAAAACTATATATTCTTTTATGCCAGTACAAAGGTTCCGCTACTTGAGCCAACTCGGGAATCTTTCCCTGTCCATCAGTACGATTCTCTGCTTCTAATCCTGCTTCGTCGGTTTTCGGTGTGGAACACCTGTCAGCTGACGAGTCTCTGATGGGTTCCCCTTCACGTTTTTTTGACACCTTTGGCAGGACGGTTTATAAGTATTTGGGATACCACAACCGTAGCAAAATATCTTCCGCTTCGCTGCACAGTCCTGGTATCTATGTCCCTCTTTCCTACAGTTCCAGCATACTAACGCCATTGCCCCTATTTCCTCATTAGCTTCCCCC
Source organism: Drosophila persimilis (assembly GCF_003286085.1). Taxonomy (NCBI): domain Eukaryota; kingdom Metazoa; phylum Arthropoda; class Insecta; order Diptera; family Drosophilidae; genus Drosophila; species Drosophila persimilis. The sequence continues at coordinate 48,296 of NW_020825609.1, forward strand.
TCTGAAAATTCAGTTGCCTCGTCACTGATCGCTTCCTCTACGAGCTCCGCGACTTGCTTTTTGAAAAGTCCTAGTACGTTGCACCTCTTCCAAGAAACATTCTCTTTTTCTACAGATGTCCCTCAAGGTTTCGATCGAATTTATCGTAATATTCAAAATTTCGTGCTGGATTTCCGGCCGTAGATTTCGTCGAACAATTTCTATTAAGGTCTTGTCCGATAACGGCTGATCTAGCCAGTCAGTCAGCTTCTGGATAGATTCAAGAAATACCTCAAACGACTCCTTTTCTTTTTGTTTCCTGTCTCTTATCATTTGTCTAATATCAACGTCTGTCCGAGGGTCCCGGAAATGCTTTCTCAAAGCCATGCATAGGTCCTTCCATCGCACCACACCAACGGTCTTGTGGTACCGCCAGTAAAAGTCGGAAGCTTTGCCTTCAAACAAGGTGTTTGCGTTTCCGCATAACAGGGCGAAATTCCCGTCAAGGGTTTGATGGGTCAGGGCCTCCACTCGATAAATAAAGCTGTCCACATTTAGACCATCAGAAGCTCCATTGAACCGAAGTTTCCAATTATTCATAATGTGACCAACTTTATCTGGCCTTTGAGCCAAGTCTGTGCCAATGGACCTAGCTATTGATCGCCGTGGTTGCGGGGATCCCATATCCTCATTTGGTCCGGAAAGCCCTAAGAGGTGATCCAGAGATGCGTTGTCAGTCAGAAGGGGGGTCGGTGGTCGCTGTGGTGCCCCCACGTGAGATTCGAAGCTTGTGGTTATTAGGTTTGCCAGCTTCTCTGTCAACTGTGCCAATAGTTCGTTTTGCATTTTCATAACCGCTGCGTTTATCTGTGCGGTCATGCTGCTCGAGCTTGTTGAAGGTTGATCTTTGAGTTGTGCCCTCGCATTCCCATCTTCTGAGGTTCCCTGCCCCGAACGCGTTCTTGAAGGTAACTGAACGGGTTGAAAAGACTTTGTGGCGATGCACTGAGTTTGACAAGTTGGGCAAGTGTTTATTGCCATAAAATGGGTCTTTATACAGGACTTGTGAAACTCATGGTTGCACTTTGTCACATATTTATCCGCTTCAGCTAGTTCCTTCAAACATAAAGTGCACTTTGGAGGCGCAGTCTCCGATTCATCGTCTGATCTATCTAACCCCATGTTGATAATCAACCGACGTCGCGATTCTCAATGTTAGGCTTATGAAGTAGATAGTAGCAATTTTATAATAAAGATGTAAGATGTAAGGATATAGTTTTAAATTTGATAATTAATAATAAAGAATATATTTTTTTTCGATAAGATAGCTCATAAAATTTACTGATTTCCGATATTTTAGCTCCCTGCGGCGGCCTAATTTTTATCCATTCTGTCACTCTCATGCACGTGCAAGCAAAGAGAAAAAACACACACACAAACTGAAATACTTGGGTATTCTGTCTCATAAGAACAGTGGACAGTGGCAACTTCTAAAGTCACTCCTCCTGTTATCCATGCCATCCTCATTTTGACCTCCCAAGCACATCAGTACTAGCTTTTACAAGACTCACTCACTTGTCCATCACCCGTGGTCAGGCGTACCAAATTTAATCGACTAGCCTGCATTTCCTATGCGTTTGATATCGGACTTCCGTGGGCGAATCCTACACAATCAGTTAGAAGAATGAGTTCGAGCTTAACTACGATAGATGTGGCCACCGGTTAACTCCTTAGAGCCAATTCCGCTGTTTTCCGTATCATTTCACATAGCTGCCAAAACTCATCGAAAAGAGTTAGATCATTCCAACCCACATCCGTCATGGTCAGGTAGAAGTCACTTAGAGGCTTCCCCTAGAGTCCAATGCTTGATTAGGGAATGAAATAAGAAGGAAATTAAGGAATAAGTTCAGCCACTCTGCTTTGGTGACACTAAGCAGTGCACCGTCACTGATTTCTTTGGTCTGAACGGTTGATCGTGAAATATGAAAGGAAATTAGTTGGCCATCAGTAATGAAAAGTGAGTCACACTCGTATAATGTACGTTAATACATCTACGTTGTGGCCACACATTGGGCGCCAAATATAAAAATTTTTATTATTATTATTGTTGTACTGGACAACGGTTAGTAGGACTGATGTTTTCCTCAGAGGTCGACCAGCACGCTATCATTCCGGCTACTGTCTCGTCGGCAAAAGGGTGGTGTTCTTTTTATTTGTATATTCTGAGACCTACGATATTTGTTTTTATATTAAAAGAGCGTGCAAGAAACTTAACGACATGTACAAGTACAATTCCAGAACCGGAGAGAAAAAAAACTTTTGGCCATTAGACTTCACTTGCACACGGACGCGACACGAATGGATCAACAGTCGTCCTCAGATGTAATGAGGGACCACGCCCACCCTTCCTTGGTCATATTCTGCCATCTTCCTCTATTCTTTATGACCCCTTTTCTTTAGGGCTCGCTACTACAGGGGCTGGGTATCGGAAATCAAGCTCAAAGTTTAAGGAGACATTATAAGTTTATTCATTAACAACTAAAATTTAAATACATTCTTAGCACTTAGTTTACCCTCTCCAAATATTTTCAATTTCCCTTAACTTAACTCCCCTGCGCTTAAACTTGGTCTTGATTTTTATTCTTCGAAACTCAAAGATTGGCCTTGCTGCGCCAGCAGCTGATCCCCTCTTTCAAACTTAAACGCTCGATTGACGGCTCGACAGACTTACAAATTAACCGCATTTCTTTTTTCGTTTCTCCCCAATAGAACAAGTGTGGTTAAACCAATTGTTATGATCGGCAGAACCGATTATTAAAATGATTTCGCTTTATGGTTAGATTTACTCACTGTTTCTTTTGTTTTGTTGCGGTCCATCGGCGAAAGCGCTTTCTCGATGCCAGCTGACAAATCTTCGTGAGGGATCAAGAGTTTTTCATTTATCTATTTTTATTTTTGGTTTGTACCTGTATGTGTAAACTGGCACTTGCACTCACACTCGCCCTAGAAAAGCCAATGAAATCCCCTTACCCCTTTGCAGTGGAATTAATAGGTATGGGTTCTTTTTCTTTAACTTATTATAAATTCATTACTTTACACATTTGCTCTACTTCCTCTTCCTATTCTTTTCTCCTTTCCCGTCCACTCGCACTCTCTCTCATTCTGCGTTCCACCGAAAATTTGAGCCGATCCCGTTAACTCGCTCTGGCTTTTCGGTTTCGGTTCAACCACTGGAGTTTTATGACACTGCGGCACTGAGACAAAGGGTTCTTCCGCTTACAAAAAAAAGTTTGATCGAAAATTGGTTTTCGTTTTCTTTTGATCTTCTCGCGATACGCGACGTGCTACTTCCCAACGGCAACTGTCTCTTTCCTCAGCCAGTTAGGCCAGCCTTGGTCGAATTATTCTCGTCTCTTTTTCGCTCTAGCTTCCCCTTGTTTGTGGTTCCCCTCTGCTTTGCATTCCCCTTGCCAGGTGCACTTATTTTGAAGCGGTGCTCTTTTGCCTAGAGATTACACTGAGATTCGGGTAGGCCAGCTTTAGCCGAATTATTGTCGCCTCTGCTGTGCTCTTGGTTCCCCTTGTTTAGGGTTCCCCTCTGCTGTGCCTTTCCCTTGCCAGGTGGATTTATATTGAAGCGGTGCTCTTTGCCTTGAGATTTGATTGAGGCTGGGGCGCCAAACCTAAGGGGTAGCAAAGTTCCGACTGCTTGAATACATGTACTGCGGCGCGCTGCAAAGCTCTCCTCCACTTACCCGCGGATCTGCCCCAATTTAGCAGTGGAATTTCTTTGCTGACTGCTTTTCTTTTTTTTTTCTAGCCAGCTCGCGCACTTTTCCGAATCTAAGCAAAAAAAAAATGTTCCTTACTCTTCAAACTTCACTTTAAACCGCTAGGTTGATCACGTACCTACTTCCTGAGCTTCACTAGAAGCTACCAGTCGGCTCAGTGTCCAAGACGAAAAAGAGCGAATGCTATTCTGCCTCGACACTCGGACCCTACTTTCTCTGTTCGACCCTTCAACTGTCAACTTCCATTACTCTTTCCTCAGATACGATCCTTGACCTATAGGTGGCGCGTTTATTTTTCTTTTTCTTCCACCCCCCAGTGCTGTTAGGACGCACAGATGCACCTGAATTTTGGTCTGCCGAGAAGCTATCCTATTCCCCGATTGAATTTCCCCAAAGCTACAGGGCACTTTACAATCCCTTCCCTATCCAGCACTTGCACGTATATTAAACCACCGCACCTATATAGCACCCACGCTCCAGGAAATGTGGCAGGATCGCACATCTTGGGCACTAGAACCAATATGACACTATAGCCCAAAAAAAGTGGAACCTCCGCAGCTATATGGCACCTGCACTTATATAGATCCCTTCCCTATCCAGCACTTGCACGTATATTGAACCACCGCACCTATATAGCTCCCCCGCTCCAGGAAATGTGGCAGGATCGCACATCCTGGGCACTAGAACCAATATGACACTATAGCCCAAAAAAAGTGGAACCTCCGCAGCTATATGGCACCTGCACTTATATAGATCCCTTCCCTATCCAGCACTTGCATGTATATTGAACCACCGCACTTATATAGAACCCTTCCCTATCCAGCACTTGCACGTATATTGAACCACCGCACATATATAGCACCCACGCTCCAGGAAATGTGGCAGGATCGCACATCTTGGGCACTAGAACCAATATGACACTATAGCCCAAAAAAGTGCAACCTCCGCAGCTATATGGCACCTGCACTTATATAGATCCCTTCCCTATCCAGCACTTGCATGTATATTGAACCACCGCACTTATATAGAACCCTTCCCTATCCAGCACTTGCACGTATATTGAACCACCGCACATATATAGCACCCACGCTCCAGGAAATATGGCAGGATCGCACATCTTGGGCACTAGAACCAATATGACACTATAGCCCAAAAAAGTGGAACCTCCGCAGCTATATGGCACCTGCACTTATATAGATCCCTTCCCTATCCAGCACTTGCATGTATATTGAACCACCGCACTTATATAGAACCCTTCCCTATCCAGCACTTGCACGTATATTGAACCACCGCACATATATAGCACCCACGCTCCAGGAAATGTGGCAGGATCGCACATCCTGGGCACTAGATCCAATATGACACTATAGCCCAAAAAAAGTGGAACCTCCGCAGCTATATGGCAGCTGCACTTATATAGATCCCTTCCCTATCCAGCACTTGCACGTATATTGAACCACCGCACATATATAGCACCTACGCTCCAGGAAATGTGGCAGGATCGCACATCTTGGGCACTAGAACCAATATGACACTATAGCCCAAAAAAAGTGGAACCTCCGCAGCTATATGGCACCTGCACTTATATAGATCCCTTCCCTATCCAGCACTTGCACGTATATTGAACCACCGCACCTATATAGCACCCACGCTCCAGGAAATGTGGCAGGATCGCACATCCTGGGCACTAGAACCAATATGACACTATAGCCCAAAAAAGTGGAACCTCCGCAGCTATATGGCACCTGCACTTATATAGATCCCTTCCCTATCCAGCACTTGCATGTATATTGAACCACCGCACTTATATAGAACCCTTCCCTATCCAGCACTTGCACGTATATTGAACCACCGCACCTATATAGCACCCACGCTCCAGGAATTGTGGCAGGATCGCACATCTTGGGCACTAGAACCAATATGACACTATAGCCCAAAAAAAGTGGAACCTCCGCAGCTATATGGCACCTGCACTTATATAGATCCCTTCCCTATCCAGCACTTGCACGTATATTAAACCACCGCACCTATATAGCACCCACGCTCCAGGAAATGTGGCAGGATCGCACATCTTGGGCACTAGAACCAATATGACACTATAGCCCAAAAAAAGTGGAACCTCCGCAGCTATATGGCACCTGCACTTATATAGATCCCTTTGTAGCGCCATTTGAATAATAATAATTTGTCATTAGGATAGTATTTCATGAAGTCTGGTGTAAGTTAGGCTAGGGCAAAGCGGGAGCGCAATAAAAGCTCGTTCTCTCGCTCTTGGCGAATTCGCCCCGCTTTGCCACCGTAGGTAAGGTAGGCTTAGAAGAAATTGTTGGAATATATTGAAAAGAAGTCGAGAAAAATCCCTGAAATCGAACGCACGCACCCCTTTTCTTTCGTCGTATTAAATAAAAAATTGCAGTCACCCAAGAACTTTCGGTATTGTTATTTAGAAAAACTATTCTAAAATTTAATGGCGCCCCCGGGTGGACTCGCAATTTAAACGTATATATTAATTCAAATGGAAAGGCAAAAAGTGACAGTGACACAGTGAAGATACATACATATGTAAATAGCCAAAATCTATTGTACATACATACATACATACATGTACATGCATATGTGCTGCAGCTAAATTGCCAAAGTGACCGCGACGTGTGTGCAAATAACTAAACAAACCAAACTAAAAATCACCGCGTCGGTCGTGCAATACCCTGTCTGCAGCTACATATACAAGAGGAGAGTACAGCACCTGGAATTTCCTATCTTCCCAAGAGGTATTTGTGCAAAAAATTGAAAGCTCGAGTGAAGACGAAAGATTAAAAAACTCGCAATTATTGTCTTGTGCTGAAACAATTGCACCTCGCTTTCAATTCTTGGCACATACGTATGACATAGTAGAGCTAGATTGCATGCTGTAGTTAGAGTTGAGCATATATATTAATACATATATACATACATATGTACATCTAACCCTCTTGGACGCAATAACTACACATATACATAACTCATTTTTACTGCAATCGCTGTCGCCCCTTTCCCCTTTCTCGTTTTCGTTGTGTCAAATATATGTATAGTTGGGTCGTTGGCCAAGCACGCATACCAATACGCAGCTGCAGCGGTGAATTTTTTCGTCTCGTTTTCGCTCTTCACCGTTGCTTATCGTTGTTCTTTTGTTTGGCGCGCTTGATCCAAACCAAACACCAAGTGACGCGCTACCCTGTTTTCGTCGGGTATATTCGTTTGGTGTCAGTAGGATCCAACTATCAATTAAGACAAAGTCGTGCCTCGCAAATCAATTTAGCGTCGATCGTTGTCGGTTCATACGCATACACAACATTAATTCTTCAGAACTGCAGCGGTGAAATTTTTCGTTTTCGCTTGTCACCAGTACAGTTCGTTGGTATTCTTGTGTGGTTTTCGTGTACGCGCCAGCCAAGCGACGCTCTACCCTAAATTTTTCGGGTATATTGGTTTTTCACCTCGTTTGGGTACAATTACCCATTATTTCATTGAGTGCCTCGGCATTAAATACGATTATTAGAAACGATCTTTCGCCTTCAGTTGCTTGTATTGAGAATCAATATGACCTCAAAAGCCAACAATATCGTCCTTGAAGAGCTGAAGAAAAAGCGCAGTTGCCGTGTCAAAGGCATTCGTTTATTAGCCGACCGTTTAGAAGCGGGGGATATTCCGCTGGTATTGACGGAGCTCGAGTGCAGACTCGAAACGCTGATGCGTAGCATTGACACGGCACGCGAACTTCAAGAGAAGATTGAAGATATAGACATTGACGATGAATTTGAAGTCGAGTTGGAAGAACTCTCAATTGTCACAAAGGCAAAATTAATGTCTCATTTGCGCATTAAAGACAGCTGATGAGACAATACAGGCAGTACCGCCTCATCCATATATGGTTCGTTGTTGTCGATAGGCGATGATAAAAAGATCTCGAATGCGATGATTATTCATCTCGTCTTGAGCAGAGTCGATCCGGTGACCAAAGAGAAATGGGAAGAACAGCTCGATTATGACAAACTGCCACTTTGGACGGACTGTGAAAGGTTGCTTAATCGCAGACATCAGCATCTTTCGGCCGAAAATTCGGACAAACCAAAGCAGGAGCAGAAAGCTGTGCCAAGCAAGCAGCATAATCGGAGCTCATTCGCGTGTTCCACCGCGAATACTAAAAATCAACAATGCAGCTACTGCAATGCGAAAGGCCATTTGTTGACAGAGTGCAGTCCATTTGGTCGGCTAGCAGTAATGCAAAGGTTCGAATTCGCAAAAACTGCATCCTTGTGCATCAATTGTCTGCAGCCAGGCCACTCTGTAGTACGATGCAAAGCTAAGAAGTGTCGAGTGTGTGGCTGCTCACACCATACCTTATTGCATAGGTACACAGTGGCGAATAAAAGTCTAGCGTTACCATCAACCCCAGAGAATTCTTCTCCTCCTCCCAATCAGAATCAACCTTCCACTTCGCATGCTCTCCATGCGACAGCTATGGATAGAGTTATTCTGGCTACGTCGATCGTAAGCGTCCGAACAAATAATGGTGAACATGTTTTGGCCCGAGCTCTGCTTGACTCGGGGTCTCAGACCAATTTTATAACTGAGGACTTAGCACAGCGCTTACAGATCCGTAGGGAGGAGTCGTGTATCAACTTGCTTGGTATTGGTGAATCCAATTCACAAGTCAAGAAAAAGATACACACGGTGGTGAAGTCGCGAATTACTGGTAGTGAGTTTTCGGTTGATTTCTGGATTCTAAGGTCCATTTCGGGGTATCACCCTGATCAGACACTTAACGTGAGTGACTGGAAAATCCCAAAGAACTTACCACTTGCAGACCCATATTTCTTCAAGCCACAGAAGATAGATATGTTGATAGGTGCAGAAACATTTTTCGAACTTCTATCTGTTGGTCAGATTCGCCAAGGTCCTGACTATCCAACTCTGCAGAAAACGCTTCTCGGCTGGATTGTGTCGGGCAGATACACTCCAAAGGTGACTGCCACCCAAGAAGCTAGGAATTGTTTGAGTTGTCGAGAAGAGTCAGTGATCCACATCGACAATACATTACAAAAGTTTTGGTCACTGGAAGAATTGCCGTCTTCTAAAAAGTCTTTATCTCCTGAACACAAGTTATGTGAAAAGCATTATAGAAGGACTACTCAGGTCGTGCCTTCAGGTCGGCTTGAAGTAAGACTGCCGTTCAAATCAGATCCCAATATCTTAGGCAACTCCTTTGAAGTGGCTAAACGGCGGTTTTTATCGCTTGAAAAAAGATTGTCTCGTGACCCCGAGTTGCAGAAAATGTACTTGGAGTTCATGGAAGAGTACCTCTCCTTGGGTCACATGTCTACCACAGACAACACAATCCCCAAAACTCCACATTATTTCATTCCACATCAGTGTGTGTTGAGGCCTCAAAGCACGTCGACCAAGCTCCGCGTCGTTTTCGATGCGTCTTGTAAAACGTCCTCTCAGGTGGCCTTGAACGACATATTGATGGTCGGTCCTACGATACAGGATGAGCTGTATTCGACATTGCTCCGATTCAGACTACACAGGTACGCCTTGACAGCCGATGTTAAGAAGATGTATCGCCAAGTCTGGGTCGCTGATGCGGATAGACAATTCCAGCTCATAGTGTGGAGAAGAGACCCGTCTGAGTCCTTGAGAATATACCAGCTCAACACCGTAACATATGGGACTGGACCAGCCCCATTTTTGGCAATTCGGTGTTTGAAGAGGTTGAGTGAGTCTGCAAAACTCTCATTCCCTAAAGCTGCTGAAGTTATCGACTCCGACTTCTATGTCGATGACATGTTGACTGGTGCTGTTTGCGTAGAGGAGTTAAAGACAATTAAGTCTGATGTGGCTCAGGTTCTTCAAACCGCTGGGTTTGAATTGACTAAATGGTTTTCGAACTCACCTGAGGTCACCGCATCCGAGAGCACAGTTAAACCGATAACGATCTCGGACTCAGAGTCAACTAAGGCGTTATGAATATCGTGGCTGCCACACGAAGACGTCTTTAAGTTCCAAATTGACACGTCAGTTATGGGTCTCCGAGCGACAAAACGGAACATCTTATCGGTGACATCAAAGCTGTTTGACCCCCTTGGCTTGTTAAGTCCTTTAGTAATTAAGGGAAAGATCCTACTGCAGGAGCTTTGGCTCAACAAGCTAGATTGGGATGAGTCAATTCCAATGAACTTGGAAACAGCATGGAACTTATTAAAAGAATCCTTGGGTCAGTTGGAGAAGATTACCATACCTCGATTTGTGCATACTGATCCCATGTCACCGATTCAAGTACATGCCTTTGCCGACGCATCCATGAGAGCTTATGGAGCCTGCGTCTATATCCGTAGAAAGACTGCAGAAGGTTTCAAGGTCTCCTTGTTGACTGCAAAGTCGAAAGTAGCGCCACTCAAGACGAAAACGCTCCCAAGGCTTGAGTTATGTGCCGCTCACCTTCTAGCAGACCTTTGTCACCGAATCAAATCCCTGCTCAAGGTTTCAATTGATAAAATGATATTCTGGTCAGATTCAGAAGTTACTCTTCATTGGATCAGATCCCACCCTTCGTCGTTGTCAACATTCGTTGCGAACCGAGTAGCGGAGATTCAAGAGTGGTCAAGTGAAGCTACGTGGCGGCATGTGCCAACAAAACAGAACCCAGCAGACATAGTTTCGAGAGGTTGTGATGTAGAGGAAATCGTGCAGTCGATCTGGTTTGGAGGACCAGAGTTCTTAAAGTTTGAAGAAGAGAGCTGGCCCAGAAATCCACACTTCGAGCTTTCCGAAGAAGAGATACAGATGGAAAGTCGGAAGAAATCGGTCGGACTGACCGTCGCGGCCAAGCCAAATTACTTAGTGGATGTAATCGAGGGATACTCGTCACACCTCAAACTGCTAAGAGTGTTCGTTTTCGTGTTCCGCTTCATCCGAAAATGCAAAGACAAAAGTCTCAACTTTGGAAAAATTCCGTCATCCGTAGAATACGACGAGGCGTTTCTAAAAATAGTCGAAATAACACAGAAAAAATGAGTCTCAAGAA